>NW_026652279.1:83409760-83655645 GCF_009828535.3 Hylobates moloch
AAAAAAAAAAAAAAAAAAAAAAAACCATCAGATCTCGTGAGAACTCAGTCACTATCAGGAGAACAGCATGGGGGAAAATGCCCCCAACGGTCCGATTACCTCCACCTGGTCTCTCCTTTGACACGTGGGGATTATAAGGATTATGAGGATTATAATTTATGATGAGATTTGAGTGGGTATACAAAGCCTAACCATATCAACAACAAACTCAGCTGATGGTATAAACATACTCTAATGCACTTAAGAGTTTCCACTCTCCCTGTTTATTAATTCCCTATAGCAGATATTAACACTAAATATAAGAAAAGCTACAAAATATTATTCAAGTACTGTAGATTTTTTACAAATACTGACTCTAATACTTTCTAAATAATATGTTATTATTCCCATCATAAAGATGATGAAACTGATTTTCACAATGGTTAAAAAGTTGCCAACATCACAGAGCTAGTAGAACTGTGCTGAGACACAAATTCTTTGTTTCAGTACAGATGCTTGAATGTTATAGAAGATCACATACTGTATGCTATTAAAAACAAACTCTTTGCCATTTTTCTTTTACATATTTCATGCTTTGAGTTTTTCAGTTCTGCCCTCTTCTGTCCATGATTGTTCATGAGAACCCAGGGTTTACATTTGAGAATGCCCCTATTGAAAGGAATCTCAGAAATGTATAAATGATTAGATGATTCTTCTTCCACTGCAGCTTCAGTGGAGACACGCCACTTTCACTCTTACAACTAGTTCAGTGAATCTCACCGAATAGATGCTAAGTCACTATCAGTCTTGTTTGTTCCGCCCGTATGGAGACTTCTGTGAAACTGCTTAGCTAGTAACTTTGTTTTCTGTTATCATAAAACTTGTTCCCTGCATCAGAAATTGTTTCCTTAACCCAGAGAGAAGTAATAGTGATGATAAATTTTAGAATTTATCATCTCTAAAAATGCTGTCATCATAATTGATTATCTTAATATATTATTATGCAGTCATAATATTATAATTGGTATACATCTAAAAGGCATAATCATTTATAAAAATATTTGTCAAAAAATAATCATTGGTTCTTTCATCTTGTACCACCATGAATGAAGATATAAACAATTTTTTAAATTCCTCATTCAGAGGAATATTTGAGAGTTGTTATTTTATTTAAATTAAAGGTGTATTATAAATATAGAATTTCAAGTTGGAGGGAATCTTTAAAATAATCTAGTCTAGCAGTCTAATTTCAAATGAGGTTCAGTGAAGTAAAACTATATTTAAAAGATTGCATAGCAAGTTAGATGTAAAAGCAACACAGAAATCTAAACTTCTGGATTCCTAAGCCAGCATCACAAGTTACATCACAGCACCAGCCTTGAGGAATTGTCATACCGAATGGCATCTACTACTGATTAAATGCTATATTTTAGAGAATCCTCTATAGGCATATTATACTACATGAGATTTAATTGGGATTGTTCAGAACATGATGTCATCCTGTGGTAGGACAACACATTTTAGCTGTATTTAAACCATGTGTAGAGACTATGTAGTGGTATAATAGGCAGGGCATTTAAGCCAAGTCAAGTTCAGAGAGTTTTAAAATGAATTTACAATAATTTATAGTACTCACTCTCTTTGTAGAACTTCTTCTGGGTGCTACTAAGCACTAGTGACTGTAATAAAAATATGAGCTGAATTTGTCACAATTTGGTTGCTAAGGACTTATTTTGACTAAGCTAATGCACCATAAGAGGTCCTAAGAGTTTAGTTTTACTTCACAATTCATCACATAGATTTGCTGTAACTTACTTTCACCAAGAGTTTAGTTGCCTTAGCAATAAAACGTAGTTAATCACCGTACATGACTTAATGAATTATGAGAATGAAATGAAATCAAGTGTTTCACAGTGCATTGAGCTACAAAAAACTATAATAAATAAACCTGGGCTAGTGGTTGTCTTACCTAAACTCAACTTATAAATGCCACATAAGCAAGAGAGAGGTTGAAAGATGCTAGAATGTAGTGCATGCACACACACATACACACACACACACACACACACACGATCCTTGGAGAAAAAAATGTGTTTACTTTCAAGTGGAGGATTGGGGACATAATGGTACTTCAGGACATTATAGAAAGAGCACAGGCTACAGAAGAGATTTCTAGCCATCTATCACTAAGGAATCGGATATCTACAATGTTCCAAAAGCATACGTTTGGATGTTATGCAGTAGTTTGACGTATTAAACAATCTGCACATAGCTACATGAATAAATTTTACTGTGTAATATTGAGTAAAATATGCATTATCTATAGCAAAATATTATTTGTGTAAACTCATAATATGCACACACAAAAAAATACATTTTTTTCTACCACACACACGTATTTACAATCAACTGAGTTTCTACAGGAAGAAGAGAAATGCCTTCTGCAGTGAGTTTTACAGAAAAAAAATAATAATAATGAAATAGAACAAGGGAGGAGGCTTAACTTTTCTATACTGATAATGTTCCATGAACTAAGGAATATCATTACCTCCAATCCACAAAGTCCACCAAGAAAAAGGAAGGAGAGGCAGGAAAAAGAGTAGGAAAGGAGGACGTGCTGCTGAAAATTAGGTTATTCCTCACCTGTCTTCACTATTGCTAGAGAAGAGTATCCGGGGACGGCTCCACACTAACCATTCCAATGATGCATGGGACCTTTAGCGAGTAAAAACTGTCATTTTATTTTATTGATATCTGAATTCACATGTACACATATACACACTATACATATTTGTATGTATATTTGCATACAAAAATTTCACTGATGTCTTTACAATCTGCTTTGACAATAAAGGTGTTATTGAAAAATTGTGAGTGGTCTATTTTCGATATCTGACCTCTAACAGCTTTCAAGCCCCACTCCTTTTCCTCTCTCACCTCACATCTAGACAAGCCGTTAGGAAAGCCCACACACACTCCCTTTTGCAGCACTGGTGGGAAGCTCGAAACAAGCAAACCCACACCCTTGTGCAAGACCCCTCACCTAGACCAAGGACTCTAATTCCTATAGAACCCTAAGTCAGTCCCTCTCCTCCTGATCTGTCAAGCCACATTTGAACCTTCCTGGGAGCCCATCCCGCTCTCTAGAGAAGACATTATTAAGAGAGTGGTAAATCTCTAGACTTTCTTTACATATGCGTGGCAACATCAGTCTTGAAATTCATTCCAAATTTTGAGGAGTGGAGTTGATCCTCCTCCTTTGCAGAAAAACCACAAATCAATAGGGAAAATAAAATAATCGCAGAAACTAATTTCCATTCTCCTCATCATTCACATCATAATGCTGGCCTGAGAAGCCAGCACATAGTAAAAGAAAGTTGCTAAACAGATATGCATTGATTACCTTTTATTCTTCTGCTTGAAATCGGCACTAAATCTAAGGGCAACAGAAAAATGTTTTTATGATTTTATCTCTACTTCATTTTGAATAAAATAAAAATAGCACTTAAGCAAAATAAGTCTTTTCTAAGCCTCAGGGAATATATTACTATGGTAACATGATCCCCAACAGAAATAGCAACACTGATCTTGACATAATCACAGGATTACTTTTCTCTCTATAAGCCCCAGTGGCATATAGATAAGATGTGCAAAGCCTTTAAAGCAGAAACCCTAAGCTATAATTTCACGCAACCTCATAATGAGGTTATGTAAAGGTTTACCCTTGAAGTCACTATGCAAAAGAATCCAAAACTCCTTTTTGGACAATACATTTTTACATGGTAATAAGGGTACAAAGCCATAGTTGCTTTTTCAGGGCACATCAGCAGAATTGAAACTCTGTAAGATACTCTTTACTTTTGTCGGTAGCAACTCTCTGTGTCTTCTGGCAGCCAAACATAAACAATCAAAAAACAAAAGCAGCAACAAAATATCTTGCACCTTTCTAAAGAAAATACTAAAACGGAATTTTGAAAGTTCAATTTAAGGCCAGGTATAGTGACTCACACCTGTAATCCCAGCACTATAGGAGGCCAAGGCAGGTGGATCACTTGAGGCCAAGAGTTTGAGATATGGAAAGTTATTGTATATCATCCTTATACATTCGAATATTTTAGATATGTCCTTTTTTCATTTTAATTTAGAGAAGTTCCATTATCTCCCCAGAGTTCATTTTCTGAATCGTTTGGGCAGGTACCTCTACATGGTTTTCTCCCCACAGAGGTGTCTTAATCCTATAACTTTATATTTTCCTTCCTCTCTCTGCTTTGTAGTTTAAAACACAGTTTTGCACACAGCCCACTCCATCTTCAACAAAAAATAACTCTGAGTGTTGGCACGGTTATTTTTGGTGTTATTGTACAACAGTTTCTTGAGGTCAATCATTATTCCTACAAAGACTGAAAAGTAGGTATTGCTTAGTGACTTTTAAAGTCCTAACTTGACATAAACCAATACAAATTTTGTAATTTTGATAGTGATACTCACTTCTGTCAACTTTGACAAGATATGAGATTTATTCCATTTGGACATTTACTTAAAACCTCTCTCTTCCTTCATAAATAAGTCTTAAAACACGTCTGGGGAATTGAAAGGACAGATATTGATAGCTGATTATTCAGCTAAGGAAATTGAGGCAAGGGGAAGTCAAGCTATTTCCCAATGATCTCACAGCGGATGACTGGAAAGTTCAGGGTTCAGCCTAAGCCATCTGACTGCCAAAGTAGCAGCCTCTTTAAAATATACAGCACTGTCTCTCTATTGGCCTCATGTCTTCAATTGTTAATTTTTTTAAGTCTTTTTACTTTTGCTAAGATCCAAACTTCCCTTTAAACCTTAACGGGCATGTGTAAGTATCTGTGAAAGAATCATCAAATAGAAAGAATATAGAGACAAATGAAAGAAGAGAATTAAAGATAAAATAATCTCTGCTAAGGGAAAGACCCCACAGTACAAATTTTACAACAAGTTTGCTCAGGGTTTTCCATAGCTTTGTCTAGCAGAATCTGATCTCAAACAGGAAGACCATAAACTCATTTTAACTTTAAAAAATAAACAGCTGATAACAGATGAAAGTGTTACTACTGCTTCTCAGGACAGGTGTACCTTAATAGATGAAATTCTTCAAAATAATGTCTTCCATACAGTGGAATTTCAGCCATCATCAAGTAGTTGGAAGATGTTAGAAGGATGAAGAAGAGTGTCTCTGCTAGTCTCTGAGAATCTACTCAGTAGGATTTTTTCAACCCAGGCTTTTACCCTTTCTGTGCTATAGATTTGATGGCTTGGAGGAACACCATTCTTTAGGCTAACTCCAAATATTGTCCATCTCACTTTCATACGTTTCAGTTGTGTGAAGTTAGAAAACACTAGTTGAATTGAAAAAAAAGATCCTAAGAATAATCTAATCTAATTACTTTATTTTGAATTAACCTTTAAAAACACAGTCTTTATCTTGAGTTCTAAATATTTTGTCTCCTCCGGAGATTTTTACATGCTAAAAAAAAAAGTAGCTGAAAGCATTTGTTTGGAGAAGTGAATAGAAATAAGTGAAAAGAAACAACAAACTCCAACCGATACACTTTTTGTGACAATTACCTAAACCAGTGGTTCCAAATCCTGTCTGGTTGTTGTTTCCTGGGGAAGTACTGATTTATTTTTTTCTTGGTTAATGGCCTTGCATGGCTATCCTTTTTTTTTTTTTTTTTTTTTACGAAATCGCGGCTCACTGCAAGCTCCGCCTCCCGGGTTCACGCCATTTTTTTTTTTTTTTTAGCTGGAGTCTCACTCTGTCGCCCAGGCTGGAGTGCAGTGGCGCAATCTCGGCTCACTGCAAGCTCCGCCTCCCGGGTTCACGCCATTCTCCTGCCTCAGCCTCTCCAAGTAACTGGGACTACAGGCGCCCGCCACCACGCCCGGCTAATTTTTTTGTATTTTTAGTAGAGACGGGGTTTCACCGTGGTCTCGATCTCCTGACCTCGTGATCCGCTCGCCTCGGCCTCCCAAGGCTATCTGTATTTTTAAAAGCTCTTTCAGACCATCCTAATGGGCATTTAGATTTGACAACCAGTGATGTAGACAATTCCTATAACAATACATTAGAGTCCAAATCAGCTGGATGATGGTAAAAAACAGGTTCTTCCCTATGTAAGTATAAAGTCCCTACAATTATTAAGTTTAAACAATAGTAAACATCCATTAATCCTACATCATCTGTGATAGCTATAATTTTACATATGTCATAAATTCTAAATATTGGGATTAATAGTGGTTTAATTGTCTTTTAAACTGTTTAAGAAAAGGAATAAGCAGTATTTTATAAACACCTGCTATTAACTGGGCGTGGTGGCTCTCACCTGTAATCCCAACACTTTGGGAAAGGCATATTGAAAGTATAAAAAGATTCAGCTTCCACCTTCCTGCTCTCCAGATACATGGAATCTGGAAAATAAACCACAACCACAAGTCAGGGCTACACGGAAAGGTGGTTTTCTCAGGAGAGAACCAAGGTTTCAGGTATGGAAAACTGTTCTAAATTATTTTCAAAGTGATTATTTAAAACTAATAGTTTTTACATGAAATAAGTAAATAAATAGTTGTTCCAGAATTTAAAACGGAAGGATTTTGAAAAGAACTCACAGGAGAGGCCAGGCACGGTGCCTCATGCCTATAATCCCAGCATGTTGGGAGGCTGAGGTGGGCAGATCACGAGGTCAGGAGATCAAGACCATCCTGGCCAACATGGTGAAACCCCCATCTCCACTAAAATACAAAAAAATTAGCCGGGTGTGGTGACGCTTGCCTATAGTCCCAGCTACTCAGGAGGCTGAGGCAGGGGAATCACCTGAACACAGGAGGCAGAGGTTGCAGTGAGCCAAGATTGCACCACTGCACTCCAGCCTGGGTGACAGAGCAAGACTCCATCTCAAAAAACAAACAAAATGAAAAACAAAAAAACCTACTATTTACCATTTCTGTGCTTTCCACTCTTACTAGTAAGTCCAGATTTCCTATTATCATTTTGCTGAGTCCGAAGAATTTCCTTTAGTCACTAATGCTGCATTCTCTCAGTTTTTATTTATTTTTGGTTCATCTGATTTTTAGAAGAAACTTTTCTATTCATGAAAAATTCTAGATTGACTTTTTCTTTTACTTATCAGTAGTTATTAAAGAAGTTAGAAGAGCCACTGACATGTACACAACAGAATTTATTAGTGATAATTCCTACATAATTATTTACTCCATCTTTTCATATCAAATTTTCTCTAGGCTGTTTGATTTTTCTGATTTTCAATGGCCTTTTTGAGTTCCACATCAGGGCATGGACATGGACAGATTAAATTAGTATACTTGGTGTCATCGTTAATTTTCCCAGCACTCAGACTTAAAGTGGGTGCTCTAATTTGGTTTTTGTAAGACCAGGGAACGAAGTTCCTCTCCTTTTTTTCCCCATGGCGATTTAGATCAAAACAAGGTAAACTGGGTCCCTATGTCTTTTCGAGTGTGGTTGATATTCAGATTGAAAGTCTACTCTTAGTTTAGTCCTTCAAATTGCTTTCACAACTGGCTCTGCTTTTAAGTCAACTGAAACTTAAAAAACAACCTCCAGCCACTTTTACATGAACACCTATTTCACAAGAAAAAGTCACATCTCTGTAAATTCCTTGACTGGTACACACCCTGTCAGGGCCTTGAAAAGCCTGTAAATGCCATTGCAGTATCACTATTATTTTTCTCTGAGAAATTACAGAGTACAAAAGCCCAAAGGTTTGAAGCCAGGGAAATATATTTGTAATTTTCATGACATCAGTTTATATAATAGTTCCAAGAATCTCCACAAGTCCCAATCAAGATAAATATGAAGAGATCCATATCTCAGCACACCACAAACTGCCCAAACCAGAGATCGAAAAAAATCCATAGGAATAAAGATACATTGTATTCAGAGGAAAATGATGAGCGTCAACTTTTATCAGAAACATTGCAAGCCAGAAAATAAGAGAAAAAAAACTTATAATAACTGCCAACAAGAAAAAGTCAACCTAGAATTTTCTGTGAATAGAAAATATTCTTCTAAAAATTAGATGAAACAAAAATAAGTAAAAGCTGAGAAAATGTGTCATTAGAAACTCTCTTTATAAGAAATGCAAAAGGAAATTCTTCAAGCTGAGCAAAATGATACCAAGAAATCTGGATCTACTAGAAGGAATGGAGCACACGAATGGTAAGTGGTGTTTATAAATATTACTTATCCCTTTTCTTAAATAGTTTAAATGACAATTAAACACTATCCATCACAATATTTTGAGTTCACAATTGCAAAAAGAAGTTGCAACCACTAGAGGTCAGACATTTAAATCTGCAATATGATACTTCATATTACTAAATGCTAAAATCATCCAGTTTTTCTAAATTATTTTCTAAAGTATTTTCTAAATTTTCTTTATTACTAAAAGTCCTTTCTTCTGTAAGAGCTCAAAGCATGTCCTGCCTTGGTGGACAGATATTTTACCCTGTGTTTAACTGAACTCAAAATTCCAAAGGGAAATGTAATCCAGAAATACAGAAAGATGGAACACCATCAGCAGGGTGATTTTCTGATGATTTTCTAAACATAAAATATAAATAAGGTAACTATTTGATGTGTAGCAGTTGGCATATTTCAAAGTACTTTCACATACATGATCTAGTTTAACCATAGGTTAGAGGACTCTGTAAGCATTTCTGGTCTACCAGGAGTCTTGGGGTTTGAACACCATTTCCTAATGGACACAATTTTTTTTTCTTTTTCTTATTACAGTTTAAGTTCTGGGATAAATGCGCAGAACATGCAGGTTTGTTACATAGGTATACACGTGCCATGGTGGTTTGCTGCACCCATCGACCCATCATCTATATTAGGTATTTCTCCTAATGCTATCCCTCCCCTTGCCCCCTACCTCCCGACAGGCCCCGGTGTGTGATATTCCCCTCCCTGTGCCCATATGTTCTTATCGTTCAACTCCCACTTATGAATGAGAATATGTGGTGTTTGGTTTTCTGTTCCTGTGTAAGTTTGCTGAGAATGATGGTTTCCAGCTTCATCCATGTCCCTGCAAAAGAGATGAACTCTTTCTTTTCATGGCTGGATAGTATTCCATGGTGTGTATATGTGCCACATTTCCTTATTCAGTCTAACATTGATGGGCATTTGGGTTGGTTCCAAGTCTTTGCTATTGTGAATAGTGCCGCAGTAAACATACGTGTGCATGTGCCTTTATAGCAGAATGATTTATAATCCTTTGGGTATATACCCAGTAATGGGATGGCTGGGTCAAATGCTATTTCTAGTTCTAGATCCTTGAGGAATTGCCACACTGTCTTCCACATTGGTTGAACTAATTTACACTCCCACCGACAGTGTAAAATCGTTCCTATGTCTCCACACCCTCTCCAGGACCTGTTGTTCCCTGACTTTTTAACAATCGCCATTCTAGCTGGCGTGAGATGGTATCTTATTGTGGTTTTGATTTGCATTTCTCTAATGACCAGTGAGGATGAGTTTTTTTCGTATGTTTGTTGGCTGCATAAATGTCTTCTTTGGAGAAGTGTCTGTTCATATCCTTCACCCACTTTTTGATGGGGTTGTTTTTTCTTGTGAATTTGTTTAAGTTCCTTGTAGATTCTAGATATTAGCCCTTTGTCAGACGGATAGATGGCAAAAATTTTCTCCCATTCTGTAGGTTGCCTGTTCACTCTGATGATAGTTTCTTTTGCTGTTCAGAAGCTCTTTAGTTTAATTAGATCCTATTTGTCAATTTTGGCTTTTGTTGCCATTGCTTTTGGTGTTTTAGTCATGAAGTCTTTGCCCATAACTATGTCTGAATGGTATTGCCTAGGTTTTCTTCCATGGTTTTTATGGTTTTAGGTCTTACATTTAAATTTTTAATCCACCTTGAGTTAATTTTTGTATAAGGTGTAAGGAAGTGTCCAGTTTCTGTTTTCTGCATATGGCTAGCCAGTTTTCCCAACACCATTTATTAAATAGGGAATCCTTTCCCCATTGCTTGTTTTTGTCAGGTTTGCCAAAGATCAGATGGATGTAGATGTGTGCTGTTATTTCTGAGGCCTCTGTTCTGTTCCATTTGTCTACATGTCCATTTTGGTACAAGTACCATGCTGTTTTGATTACTTGTAGTATAGTTTGAAGTCAGGGAGCATAATGCTTCCAGCTTTGTTCTTTTTCTTAGGATTGTCTTGGCTATACAGTATATATATGTACTGAGAAGCTATGACATCCAAACCCCTGTTCAGGTCCTACATGGCCTGAAATCCTGTAACTCATATAATTCCACTTTAACTTATCTAATTCCACTTTCTCTACAAGTATGTGTCCTTGGGAATAATAATAAAGATATAAAGAGTGTTGCACATTTGTTAGCATAAAAAGAAGAGCAGGTCTTTTCCATATTTCCCCACAGCACTAACAGAGTATCCCAAGATTGTTTTGCATATAGAACAATAGAAGTGAACAAAAACCTTCATCAGATGCATGCCTCTTAGAGAGGAAAGCAGAAACCCTCATGATATATGGAGAGAACAAGAAGAAGAAATATGGGGATAACAAGAAGAAGAAATTTTGTAACAATATTCGATTTCTGCAATAGGAAATTCGTCACATAATATCATTATCTAGTGAAGTGAAGCAACAAAAGTTATTTTCGATCAAAATATATTCAATGTATCTGAGAATAGCTGGAAGATTATGATTGAAAAATGAGGAATAACTCAACTTTGGTTGGCACTTTTCCTAGGAAGAAATCTGAAAAGCTTTTCAGATATAGAGAGGAAGCATATATAGACCGTGTACTACAAACACTGGAAATAGACAAAGGGATTTTGAGGACAGTGTTGGACATAGACAAATCGCAGAGAGGATATATGAGTGGAGAAACGCAGGTCTAAGCATGGGACCTGGGAGTACTTCTATTTCAGAGGGAAAGGATCCAAGGAAAGTGATAAATGGTTGATTACAAATTATGGAGTTACCATAATTTAGACCATTCTTTCAGCAGACCAAATGCTCCAGATGGGATGTTGAAATTTTAGCACTACGAAAGATAGATGGCTACAGAGTTCTTTTAATTGCAGCAATTATCCATCCCTTCATCTTACAGTCTAATCTGGAAGAATATTAAAAGCTATTTGTGGGCAGGAGACAGATGATGAGTAGGGTCTTAATTACGTCTCAAACAAAATCATCCAGAACCAAATGAGAGAGAAGATGCAAGGCATAATGTCAACAGTATCAGGGGGTCAGAAGTAAGGGATATATAAATGTGAGAGGGAACCAAAGAATGAAATCAGACTGCAGAAGTGATTATTTCCAATCATTTGTTTGAAGTAGAAAAATTCAGTCATAATTTCTAACCACATGTCACTCTTTTATGTCAGTGTAGAAAAAACCTCAGAAATCCAGATTTTAAAAAATGAAGCTATTCATGTCTCGGCCACATACATGAAAAAACGGGGCTAGATTTTTCAACGTTTATCCAGATTTGGCATTGCTTATTGTGGCCAATATGTATCAGCTGTAGAATATTTTATGTAAGAAAGCACCATTAATCTTCAGTTGATTGGCATTTTGAAACACAGGTAAAATGCCTAAGATTTTTATATGTTTTATATTGATTATTAATTTAATCAAAATATAATAGATGGTATCGGTGCTTCTAGAAACATTGTATACTATACTTTCTCCACTAGATGTCTCCAGAGAAATACAAGTAAATACAGCTAATAAAGATACTGTTAATAAGCACCCAGTTTTAAAATTGCAGAAGTACCCAGTTCAATTAAGATCAAATCATTACAAGGATTGACTATTTAATATGAGAGTGGACCTGACACTTGATAGGCTTTTAAATGACGTGACAGCTTAAAGTTATACAGGGAAGATGGCATACGACTCGCATTTATTTCAGAAAGCCTTTTGTCTTGCTGCTAAATGAGTTAACATTAAAGAAACATCACTTCATGTCTACTTTGTACTGCAGTTGATCATCTCTTTCTCTGAATATGATTTCATTATTTTAGAAATGTTGGCCAGAACGTGAAGATTTATGGAATATACAGAGGAAATCCATTGAAGTATTATGTCAAAAGGATGGCGTGAGAGTGCCTACAGTTCTTTTAGACTATACAATGTGTCCAGCTACAAATATCTGAGCCTATATATTTCTTCTTTGGCCTCTTCAAGTTGTTCATTGATGTTCAATTTTATTTGGGCTGTATGCATATTTTAAAAAGGGAAAAAAATCTTGAAATCTAACTTTTGTTTAATTTGAATTCCTGCTACTGTAGGCTTAGTTCAGCCTAACCTAGTCGTTTTAAGAAAAATTTTCACTAGCTCAAAACAAAGATCACTGGGTCTTTGCCAGAACTTCAATTTATAGGGCTGTTAACCTAGCTGTCCAGGAAGACTAGGAACCTCACTAGACAAGATAGTTGGACACGGAAGTGCTACCCCCAGGAAAGTGGGGCACTAACTTCAAGACCTTATTATGTTTTACAAGTAAGTTGCAAACTACATGTAGTTTGCAAATAGGCCAGAAAGAAAGCAAAGTGATACTCAAGAAACGTTTTCACGATCCTGTAAACTATATGTTACAAAGCAGGGGCTTAGAAATAATTTGGCACAAATAGCTACTCTGGATCATGCAAAACCAAGGAAATTTTTGCTTTTAAAAAATCTGCACTTGGCTTGAGTATCCAGGTTTGTTGAATCCATAGTCTATGTCCAATCTTGGACAGTATAGGGCAAGTTTAAGGTTAGTTACATGCTGGCGACAGTAAGCATGATATTACAATGACTTCATAGTCTCCAGAGGCTACAAGTCTTGTTACAAAGATCCACTAGATAATTTGCAAACTGACAATAAATTAGCATCCCAACAGCTAGAAACAAATGATCCTGTCTTTCAGTCACATTATTTTTCTTCAGTTACATAGTAAACCATTTAGTTTTCATGAATGACTTATATTTCTGTGTCAAATTTTGCAACCCTGAAAGTCAGACTTAATTATCATCATTTCAATTTTCCTCCCAACTCCTAGGAAAATTACATGGACAACCCCAGGGTCAGTGTCCTTTTCTGATGCAGAAGAATAAGGGTCCTGTGTGAAGAGAGACGGTGGGGGGCAGGGAAGAGAGGGAGAAAATTTGACCCTTGATAAGTGCTCGGAAAGGGAAGAATTATGTTCCTTGCAAGATTCTCAATATCTTCTCTAAAACTTGGACTGCTCTTTCTTCCATTATCTTTCTTACAACTGTTTCCTTCCCTCATCTTACCGAAAACTTGCTGAGACTTCCTCCCACTATTAGGTATATAATATCACACTTCTGGCCTGGCCTTAGCTTTTTAAGTTCCAGTGCTATAATCTTTTTATGTTTACTCTAATTTTTTCCTTCCCTTGGGATATTTCCCAACCTCTAAATTTACAGGTAGTTTGTGTGCACACCTGGCTCGCATTTTCAAGATCTTTCATGATGTCATTACTAATCCTAACTTTAAATACTGAGGGCTGCTATTTGTTGATTTTCATGGGAGTTACACAAGTTCCAGAAATGATGCTCGGGATGGATAGACTTACGGTCTCTATTATTGGAAGTGTGAAAAAAAGATTTAAGATCTGTCTTTTAATTGTATGAGCATATATCTTGCTTTCCACAAAAAAGTATTAATTTATCTCACTTGTCAGAAGGGAGAAGTAATCTTTTGAAATATGACTGCATTTCCATCTTCACTACTCATCTCATGTAATTATTTGTCAATTTAGAGAACTGCAAGAGCCACCATGAATGGAAGCCATTAATACTAGTACATAAAACTGGTTGCAAGGAACAACTAGGTTAAAATTGTTCTTGAAAATAATCAATAAAATTTTAATTAGTTCCAGGCAATGTTAAGAAAGCAGGCAATGTGGCAGGAAATTTTGATTCTTCCTTCACTCCTTATATTCACAATCAGGTCTATCAGTTATCATTCTGGACTGTATTCAAATACATATATGTTTTTACCCTTGATACTTATTATGCAAGTCTATATCTCTTTCTCTGAGTACCTCATCCTTCACCTCCAGTCAAACCCTATTGGATTTGAGCAGATATCAGCTTCATTACAGAAAGGTCTGTAAGTAGTTACATCAGTCTAAAGATGAAAAGTGTGGCATTAGTAGTAGTGTAATCTATATTATAATGTCTAACTGGTCTAGAGTTGAAGACTTTTATATATCCATTTAACCAGGAACGTCGTAATAGCTAATTTGATAATATTATAGTTTATCCATCCTAATCAATAAGCAGTTACTGACTACCTGCCATTTGCATAACATAAGAGTAATAGAAAGCTATAATATAAAGCAAAAGATGACTTCATAAAGTCAGAATGATTCCATTCAGAGAAATGTAAATGATAGACTAATACTCTTCTTTCCACAAAGCACCAGGGTCAGGATATAATTTAACTTTTATGCTATCTCCTCTCCAGCTCTTCTTTTGAATTGCCCCTTCATTTTCTATACCTTAATCCCAAGATTTTCATATTGAAATGGCCTCTCAATCATATTTCAGCGTTTGTTGTTTCACTGTGTGCTTTCTTAATAAACTAAGCAGCAAGTTGTAGAACATTTTAATATCCCATAGCAAGTTTAAGCATAACTCAGGATACTCAGAATCCTCTCTGGTTCAATCCAGTTCCCCTAAAGGCCCTTCCAATAGAACAACAAGGAGAATTCTGACAAAATTTCTCTATTTCACCAGTGGGAAAAGAACATGGATATGACATTACAGAGGGAGCACCTTGTAGTAAAATGGATTGGAATTATACTTTAGGATGGTGTGCAGCTTGTTTATTCAAGGAAGCTGATTGTGGTTACCATTTCAGCTCATTGTTTCCCTCTGACATTCAGATTTCCTTTACCCAAAGTTTTCTGAACATTTGACATATGCGTGGAGTAGTAAGAATGCACATTCCTATGACTAGAGATTGCATAGTGTAACATTGAAAGGGTTTAGTTACTCTTGATAAAATCTGAAGAATCATTTTGGCAATTTCCCTGTTTCCTAATATGTATTTAATTATTCTAGTTATCTTTAGATTCGTAACACTTGCTTCCAATATTGGCTGCTCTTCACCAGTGGTTATCAGTAGATGTTCTGCATAGACGTGTTCAACATCACACAAAGTGTGTCATGAAAAACAATAAAGCACAAATGCTTTTCCTTTCTGCTTCATTTCAAACCTTAGAGAAATTTGTCAGAGTAGATTTATGTTAACTCTATATGTTCCTTGATATTTGAAAAAGAAAGGAAATGAGAGGTAGCTCTCCTTTTTGTACGATAGCAAGGAAAATGTGGACTCCCCTGCATGATTCTTCAGCAAGTTAGAATTCTTATTTCATATCTTACACAAGTTTTAAATCTATCCAGAGTTTGTTTTTAATCAACAGCCTTTACCCCCTTGTGATTGTCAGACTTGCATCTACCTTTGTTTTCTGGTAAAAACAATAATAATGATAATCTTTCAGTTCTGATGTGAACTGCAATAAGATCTAACAATAGTCTTGAGCACACAGACATTATACATTCTACTCTGAAAAGGATTGCAGAATATCTCTTAAAACTCAACAAAAGAATTTTTCTTAAAAACCCTCTAAGATACAAAGGAATAAAACTGAGACATAAACATGCAGTGAGTCAATTGTTCATATGATTAAAAATAAGTACCTTCTTTATAATGAAAAGGAAAAGTAGCTCAATTTGTTCCTTAAATATAACTAACCAAAACAAATCTTAGCTGGCAATTTGAAGTTGCTGATGTTTCTTGGAAAGAGTTCAGATTCTCAGGTTGATGCAGTGTTCCCTCCCACAACTCTGACATGTATATAAATTCTGAGCTCTGCAAAGTCCACTGCCACTTCTCTTCGGGGACTAACTGCAAAGGAGAGACTCAAGATGATTCCCTTCTTACCCGTGTTTTCTCTACTATTGCTGCTTGTTGTTAACCCTGTAAATGCCAACAATCATTATGACAAGATCTTGGCCCATAGTCGTATCAGGGGTCGGGAACAAGGGTAAGTGAGTGGTTTGGTTTTATAAACCGTTTTTCTTTTTCCTTAACTTGTTATATGGTCAAGTATGCATAAAGTTTCTCATATATGCCTCAGGGTTTTTTTTTCTAATTATTATAAAGTAATAGGAAAAAAAGGAAAATGTGAGTATTCTGTGATTTATCTATGCACTTTTAAGCTTTAACACTTAATTACTCTCTAAATAACTTGAATATAACTGCTTTTTTCTGAAATGTTATATATAATTTTAATCTAATTAACACAATTTAGCTGAGCATTCTTTTATGATTCCATTTATTTATGTTTTTATTTTCTTCCAAAAATCTGAAATTGAGTTTTCAAAATTAAAAAATCTATTGTTAGGAACTATCATATGTATGTAAACAGCTTTGAAATATCTCACATGATGTTGGAGAAAATTTTATTTAAATTACATATGAAGGTTAAATACTGGGTAATTTAACTAGTTCTCTGAATTCTTTGAAGCATTTAAATTACTTTTAAACTCTGAATTCTGTAAAATTTGCAAAGGTAATTTATATTTTATAGAACTAATGCAATTACAACTAAGCATTTTTAAAATTACACATAATTTTGTAACTTATCCAACCATTTATAATTTTTTAAGTGGATCTTGGCACTTCTTCCTATGCCTCACAGGGATTTTCATAACGTTCACAAGCTTCTTTGACTTATAGTGAAATAAGACCTCTATCCCTTTAAGAGGGAAAGGGGAACCTTAAAATTGTGACAGAGGATGTTCTAATCTGTTACTTCCATTCAAAAAGATAAATTCTCCTTTGTGCAACCATATTATTTCAAAGTTAATTTGAGCACTCATTTACTTCTGTGATTACTTACCTAGAAAATTACAGAGTATAGTGTCTGTGTACATAATAAATCTTGTCTCTTTTGCTCTCTGACCTCTCATTGTTCCAGAGAGCGCTAAAGTTATGGCCATCCTCCAAATGAACACGTTTGGTCTAAAAAGCGTCAGTAGATTATCTACTATTAAAAGTAATAGGGCACATAGAAATAAAATTATGTTAATACTGTTTGAATACTCCTATTTGTTTAACTTTTTGAAACGCTTGTATTTTACTCTCAGAAATGAATAATTTTTCTCTCCCCCACCCCCTCCACCTCCTATAGACTTTCGGTTTTTCAACAATTCAGTAGGATTATCTCAATAATTAGATTTGTGCAAGGCTAGAATCTTGTCTTTGAATATCAAATCCACATCTCAACATTTTCATCTATCATCTGATCTTTAGACATGAAAAACTAGTCATTATTAGGACATTAACTTTTTTCCTTTCCCTCTATCCTCCAGCCCAAATGTCTGTGCCCTTCAACAGATTTTGGGCACCAAGAAGAAATACTTCAGCACTTGTAGGAACTGGTATAAAAAGTCCATCTGTGGACAGAAAACGTGAGTCTCTTTTTTTTTTTTATAACATGTCACTTCCAAAAACAACATCATGATATATATTAGCCTTCCCCTGGGTGTACACATCATTCTTCTTGAAAATACTGACCAAAATTGTGGGAGTTATTTAAAGAAAACAAAGGAATACATACTTGAATAAAGAAGTTCTCCCTGCATCTCCAGTATTACTATTAGAACTCAGATTTCTTCCTGAATACATGTGACGTGGAGGCCAGAAGGAAGCAGATCACATGGCTCAGGATTGGGTATAGAATCCTTGTGAGTGAATGATGTTGTTTCTACTCCTGGTTTGGCCCTCTTTTATCTTAGGCAAGTCACTTAACCTCTGTGACTTAGTTTCCTCATTTTATAAAAAAGTGGGCCAGAAGAACAAACTGATTTAAAATATCAGAGTTTCTGAGGCAAAAAGTTAATGTTTGCCTCTAGTCATTTGGAAATTGTCTAAAGTATTCCAGTTTACCTCAGAGTTTTCATCAAAGTTTAAAGTTAAAAAATACTTGAGTTTTATCTCTTTATTTAATCCAGTGATTCTCAGTTCAAGATGCTCCATCCCCAGAGGTCCACAAGGTGATAATGGAAGCTCATCATTATAGTTAATATCTCAATAGCCCAAAGGATGATTGTTTTAACATATGTTTCACTGATTAGTTTAAAATTTGAAAGTATTATTTATTACTTAATAGACATGCCTTCTGGTTTATTTTACCAATAAATATTGGTGGAAAAAAGTAATAAACACTCTGGACTTGTTAAGGTCAAGAACCACTCCTGTGATCCAAAATCTTTATTTTACAATGAGGGAGACCAGTCATAAACAGGGCAAGCAATGCAATCAGAAAGGTTTAGGTGCCATCTGCAGTCAAGAAAACAGTGCAAGTGGCTCCTTCCTACTTCCTATTAATTTGAAGTCCACCCTCAGTGAAGGCTGCCTTGAGAATCAAAAGACCCCAGGAAGAACTTGCTTAATACATCAGCATTAAAACTCAGTTACCCTAAGTTCGGGTGGAAGAATTGATCAGAAACTTATTTTTAAGTTAACAATATTGGTATAAATACTAAACATGGGCCAGGAGTGGTGGCTCACACCTGTAATCCCAGCACTTTGGGGGGCCAAGGCAGGTGGATCACTTGAGGCCAGAAGTTTGAGACCAGCCTGGCCAACATGGTGAAGCCCGCCTCTAGTACAAAAAATACAAAAATTAGCCGGATGTGGTGGTAGGCACCTATTTGGGAGACTAAGGCAGGAGAATTGCTTGAACCTAGGAGGTGGAGGTTGCAGTGAGCCGAGATAGCACCACTCTACTCCCGAATGGGCAACAGAGTGAGACTCCGTCTCAGAAAAAAAAAAAAAAAAAAAAAAAAAATACTAAATATGGAATCACTTAACCTCTTGTAGACTTACCTGTAAAACATGGATTTAATAGCTATATTATAGAGTTTCTGAGAAGATAAAATGAATTGATAAATGTGAAATTACTAAGTAACCATAATGCATAATATCAATTGTTCTTAAAATTAAACTCTTTTAAACAAATGCATAGATGTAGACAGGAAAGGAAGTTGTGACCAGATGCCTATTTGGAATGCACAAGATTGTCTTTATTTTCTAAGTAAGAACCATGTATACAAGACATTTAAGCTTAGCTGGGTTGCATCTCCACATGGTAAACAAGTCTAGGGCACCAGAGGACTTTGCTGACCATCCCCTGCTCATTGGCTTAATAGAGTTTCAACTTGATGTTATCTTTTGACCTGAACATTATTCCTATTACCGTGCAGACTTCTGCTAGACTTGTGAGTCATTCACACAATTATAATGCAATCAGTTGTTAACAATGATCTCTGCCATGCTACAAGCTAGGCCCCAGTAGGGACTCTAAGGCTCTGAGTTTTCCTCTTTGTTATTTATATTCTTGGATACCATGAAGCATATTTGAAATGCACACTAGCTAGATAAGAAAGGACCTTCACCCTGAAATGTTAGGGAGAATGCTTATTAAATCCTTCCTAGAAGACAGAAGAATGCCATCAATTTACTTTAACCATCTAAATATATGAGAGATGTCAAGGCTTGTACAGAGGCTATGCCAAAATTCTTTTTTGCTTCCCACTAAAAAAAAATCACTACTTTGAAGCCTGGCTTTCTTTTTTTTTTTTTTTTAACCAGAAATGTAACAGTGTCTCCTTTGTTCAATTGTATTAGTTTTTTTTTCTGAAGTGGCTTCATTTTCAAAAACATAGTTACACCTGGGCACTGAAATAAATGTAAATGCTAATTTCAAATAACCAAAGAAATCAATACTATTGACAGGAAGACTGACTGGTCTGCCATCTGCTTGCTTCTGCTGAAATTTCCAGAGATATCATCAGGACTTTATGATCAGATGACAGAAATGTTTGCCTTTCAGCTGAACAGTTGCTCTGGGGATTTGAGAAAAGTCAACTGAGCAGGCCTAATGAAAAACGTGAAGCTTCCTAGGGTCAAGATATTGTCCAAAATATATATTGGTCTAATGATATAGTATTCTGGAAATTTCCTCTAGAGAATGTACATGATATTTTTAGCTGGCATCTCATGAAATGTTAGATACTATTCTGAAAACAAAAATAAATTTCTCATGTTTAGAGCTATGTACAGCAATCTTTTTTTACTCTTGTTTTGCCCTACTGACCATATGGGAACATTGAGTTTTGGGTAGCATAAATGTTCTTCTGAAAAAAACGGCTTTTTTTTTTCTTTTTCAAAATCTCTGCTCAGAGATAACCACATTGTTCAATTATCCGCTGATATTACAATGAACTGTTGGAATTTCATCTCATCTACTGCATTAATTCTCTACATTATGACTGACCCTTGTTATATTAGCATTTGCTAATAATAATTTTTTGTTAAATTTCCTTTTCTAGTCACTATTTTACTTCAAGTATTATCAATCTATAGACTAAGCACATTTGTATCTCATTTTTTAAATTGTTTACAACATATGCTAAAGCTAATATATAAGCAATTATTAATCAATCTTTTGACATCCAATAATTAGATTTATTCACAAGAGCTCATGTAAATAAAATTATTTAGAGGCTCTATTATGATTTGCATAAGACTCCTATATACCTTGTATATGTTTCCAATACCAACTATTCTTCAAACTATATTAAAATTAGAGAATAACTTGAAGTGTGTATTTCCCATTTAATTTTGTCTGTATTTTTAGCTATCTATTATTCTTAAGCCAATATTTCATGCCAGGAATTTTTTATTAACAAATAGAGAATGAGGATCCAAGGTTATAAACAGGACTACAAATCCTAGATAATTACTTAGTGTAGCAGGGTTCAATTTGAAAACATTTATTTACTTTTATTCGACTCTATAAAATCATCTCTTACATCATTAAAATTTTTGCTTCTTGATAGTTTGCTTTTATCATTTTTATCATACTAAAAAAAATTTTATTCTTATACTTGGCAATCTCTTTCATGTCTAAATTATTTTATTCATTCATACTTCTTGAATACAATTAAGACAACTAGATAAAAAGCCAGAAAAGAAATAGCATCTGAATTAGCTGATTTATGTTTAATTAGTGAATTACAAAATAATAAATCTATAATTGTCATAATCTGTTTGACATGATATATATCAATTAAAAATTACAAAATGATGTGCATTTATTTTTTGCTTGTTATAATCCCCCTATTTCTAATTGTTTGTTTGATACATGTACCTTTATATTTCTATTGAAAGGAAACATAAGTAACTATGTAAAATTTGAGTTAAGATAGGCTATGTATGTTAGATGATGAAATCCAGAAAATATTCTATGAAATGTGAAAAAATAAAACAGGATTATATTATAATATTAATAATATAATTATATACTAATATAATCAGTTTTTATTTTGTAAGCAATTATATATATCATTTTAAATTACTATTTTCTCTCAAAATATAGTAAATTAGATAAACTTATTTTTGTATATCGTGATATCTTGAATTTTCTGGTCTCTTACCTTATTGCCTATAGAACTTAACACATTTTGTTAACTTTAAAAAGGATGCCATTTTCTTGAATACTAAACTCTAACGTTAAAATAAACTTACTTGGATTATTTTTATCAAATTTTACAAAAATAAAAAGATTTTAAAGTTTATATATAATATAATACAATTAATAATTCTACCAACAATTCAAACCAAATATAGCATTATTTTATCTAGCAATGAGATAGCATGTTATGGACTCCAATGGGTCAATGTGTTTTCTTATGTTCCCAATTATATTAAAGCACATTTCTAGCCATTGTTAGTTTACAAAATGATGTCAAAAGCATTATTTCATTTGAGATTCACAATTACTCTGTGAGTAAATATTATAGCTACTATATTCATGTTAAATGCTTGGGGAAACAGGGACTCCTGTTGATTAAATGACTTGCTCAAGGTTCACATGTCAACCAAGTACTAGAACTGGGACCCAAATGTCATTCTTCTGGATCAACATTATGGAACTTTTCTGTAGTAACATGAGACTGTAGTGAGAAATCAAACTCATATAAATATAGAAAAAATCGGCCGGGCGCGGTGGCTCACGCCTGTAATCCCAGCACTTTGGGAGGCCGAGGTGGGCAGATCACGAGGTCAGGAGATCGAGACCATCCTGGCTAGCACAGTGAAACCCCATCTCTACTAAAAATACAAAAAATTAGCCGGGCGTGCTGGCGGGGGCCTGTAGTCCCAGCTACTCGGAGAGGCTGAGGCAGGAGAATGGCGTGAACCCGGGAGGCGGAGCTTGCAGTGAGCCGAGATCGCGCCACTGCACTCCAGCCTGGGCGACAGAGCGAGACTCCGTCTCAAAAGAAAAAAGAAAAAATCAGGGGGAAGAAAAAACCTGATTCTTAGAATCTCAACAAATCTAGTCAATAAATGAAATATTTTGTCAAATTTATGTCAAAATGTATCCTATTTAGTTTCTCATTTTAATATTAATTTTCTTCCAATGTACAGGACTGTGTTATATGAATGTTGCCCTGGTTATATGAGAATGGAAGGAATGAAAGGCTGCCCAGCAGGTAAAATCTCAATTTCTTGAATTAAATAAGGAATTATACGCAAAGAAAGGATTGAGGTGGCTTGTGGAGAAGCCAATTGTGTATGTGTGTATTCAGCACCATCCTAAATCCAAGATATATCCCTCCTATTTTTGTGTTAATCATGAATTTATCAATGATAAAATATAAGAGCACATTTCTCATGCACTGGATGCTGGGCAATACAACAGAAACTTAGTCATAAATTTAAATTAGTTCAGCTTCCCTTCAGGAACAAAACTCTTTACAAAATCCTGTTCTTTGAACTTGTCTAGGAACATGGAACTTAACTACTTGGCAAAACTTCATCTTCTCTAGTTGAACAGCTCTGATTTTATAATATTCTTTATATTGAAATTTGGTTTCCTCTACCTCTGCCAACTAGAGAAAAAAAAATAGCTCATCTATTTCCTCTTTGAAATGGCAGCCATTCAGATAGTTCATGCCAATCACCATGCCTTTCCTCCAGCTACCTTCTCTTCTTGATTAAAGTCTTCTGTTCTCTGGCTAACCATCCCCAATTCTTTTAATATGACATAGACTTTGAAGCCCTCCCCATTATAACACCAACCCCAGAAAGTCTCTAGTCCAGTAATCTTTTTTCTGAATATAAACCTAGACTGATATTTAAAGTCCATCCATGTGGGTCTGAGCATTTAAGACAATACCAAGATAAGTACCTGATTTTGGGACACCTTGTACTTTGGATAATGTCATTGGTAACCATGTTACATCATTAGCTTATATTGAATTTGGAATCAATTAAAATTGATTACAGGTTTTTTTACATACACTATTAAGTCACGTCTCTAGGATTTGTTTTTCTCAATTTAGGCATAGGAATTACATGAAACCTTGTTAAATTTAACCTTGTTCATTTTGACTCAATTTCTCCATCTTTTTAGGGTCTTTTAAAATCCTGGTTTTATACTAAATAGTTGTGTCACCAAATCTAAGGATATTCACAAATTTTAATAACCATTGATTCTATGCTATTAATCAAATTATACTAATTTTCAAATAAATAGAGTCGGAAAAAATAAGTTGACGGCACATTACTAGATAAATCCCTTCAGGCTGACATTCACGCGTGAATCTTCTGACGTTCGGGAGAAATAATCTGGAAGGATTAAATATTTTAAATTATTTGCTCCCAGAAATTATAATGAAAACAAGCAGGCCTACATACTTTTAGGGACCCAAATCTATAAAAATGATAGATTTAAATAACAGATAATATTGAATTATAACTGAATTATTATTGACATAGCAGGATTGAGATCTAAATAGGTTAAATGTTCAACCAGGATGAGTGTTTAAATTTCTTTTCCTCAACACAAAGGATATGTAAAATATTGTTTTTCAGTAGCATTTTATTATTTAGCACTCAAAAGATAACTTTTATATAAATATGATTATTCATATAATTGTATTGCTAAAATTATTAAATGTCTTGGGAAACATAGCATAAAGTTTAAATGATTATGAATAATATCCTGAGAATATTATCCTCAGTACTGATTCATTTCTTGATTATTTCAGTTTTGCCCATTGACCATGTTTATGGCACTCTGGGCATCGTGGGAGCCACCACAACGCAGCACTATTCTGACGCCTCAAAACTGAGGGAGGAGATCGAGGGAAAGGGATCCTTCACTTACTTTGCACCGAGTAATGAGGCTTGGGACAACTTGGATTCTGTAATTCATTATTTTTATCAATATATTTATTTTTTGCTGTTATTGTTATTTCATTTTAACTGATGTATTAACTTGGATATTAGTAGAAATCTTCATCTTTCTATTGTACACATATGAGAATACCTAAAGGGATGATTTATTGAGGGAAGTAAAATATCTTAATACATCCACAAATAGAATAACCCTCCAGGAGACTTATACGTTAATTTTTTAAGAAGGGGAATCAAGAATCATCTAAAAGGGCACTTACTATTCTATTTTGCTCCTTTCCTCTTTCCTGTTTGTTTGTGAGGATATGTATGTAATTTCAGATAACATGTCTAACAGAAAGGTAAGAAGCCTACTGAAATTTAAAACTATCATAAGCTGTATTATACAGCATTATTTTATTACATATGTTTAATTATATGTATATATATGGATGTTCAGGTTGTCAAATTTGTATACATGTATGTGGATAGTTAAATGAAATGTGAAAATACATTTGATTTTCAGACTTTTGTGCACAGTCTAATTTACAATGCCTTAAATTATTACTCAATTTCACAATCTATAAAACTGATATAAAAATACATTCCTACTTTCTACTAGATATGGAGATGAATTGATAATTATTACTAGAGTCAAATATACATAATAAAATGTAGGCATTATCTTGCTACATTAGCTGTGTGGTTAATTGCTTGATTATAGAAATCGCTCCTCTGGTTGTCTTTCACCGCATCTCTAACCACCTCTCCAGTTCGTTTTGCTGACTCATCTTCTTCCTTGCTTAAAGAATTGAGCAATGAGAACACGTGGACACAGGAAGGGGAACATCACACACCGGGGACTGTTGTGGGGTGGGGGGAGGGGGGAGGGACAGCATTGGGAGATATACCTAATGCTAAATGACGAGTTAATGGGTGCAGCACACCAACATGGCATATGGATACATATGTAACAAACCTGCATGATGTGCACACGTACCCTAAAACTTAAAGTATAATAATAAAAAATAAAAATAAAAAAAAGAATAGAACTTATAAGAATTTCTTCCAGCAACTTGACTCTGCTCTTTAATGCACTTATCATGGTTTCAACTATCACTTTAGTGCATACAGACATTAAACCTATGCTTGTTGTTTGGATTTGTTTCTTCTTGGAACCCCAGTAGAATATTTCTACTGTTTATCTTAGTATTCATCCTCGGATATACCATCTGCATCTTTAAACAAAAGTTATCTAAAACATATGCAATTTTCTTTCCCCCCATAAATAATTGTTTTTTTGGTGTCTTTTCCCCACAATTGGCAGTACCAGTCTCAATGTTCAGACTTGAAATTTGTAAGCCATCCTTACCTCCCCTTTCTCCAATTCTTAAAAACTGCTGTTAGCCTTATCTCATGTTTCATCTAAAGTGATCCCCCTAATATTCTAATTTCTGCTGTACATTACCACTCAACCTTCCTGAAGCCTGGTTCTAATCATTACATTCCAATGCCACAAAATCTTCAGTGGTTCCTCATTGCCAGTTTATTTCATTCCTTCTTAGGGCATTAAAGTCATCCATGTTATTGTCCCACATACCCTTCTAAATTTCTTAGTATTATCTGAGAAACATAAAAGTATGTATTAACCAAACTGGACAACTTTTGCTCTCTTGGCGTTCACGCTGTGTCAGCACTGGACTTAGAAGACCACCACACATTCCTATTCATTTAAATCTCATGGTCTATCTCCAAACTACTTCTGAATAGCTGTTCTTTCTTATTTGAGCTCTGAAAGCATTTTTCCCCTCTGTCCTATATCTTACTCTGTCTACTTTTACCTTTTACCTACTGCTATATGATAAACGGTTGTGACTTTTTGCTTTACTTATCATTATATTTCCCATAGCATTGAGTAAAGCATAATATAATACATGGTGTTGGATAGATAAAAAGGTACAGGATGGTTGAATTCTTGAATTTGTTATGGAATAAACACGAAACCCTTGTTAAAACTTAAGTGTTGCATACAAATATAATGTCATTTTTGTTTTGTTTTGTTTGCCATTTAAAATATTTTAAATATGTGATAATTTCATATCTCCCTTTCTTATCATTTTATTATTTATATCAAGATTGTCTCTTCTTCAACATATTCACTTTAAAAATTGTGTTCTGTCTAAGTACTGTATCACATTCAGGATCCTTAACAAAGTATCTGAACTTACAAAATTCCTTAACCAATTAGAATAATATAATTTTAAGTTATTTATGTCAATTTTGTATGACCATCTGATAATGCAATGAGAAAATAGCAAGAGACTAGAAATAGGGTGATCATAAGACTTTTACTAATGTTCCACAATAAATTGAATTTCTATCATTGCAATTTTTCCTAGGATATCCGTAGAGGTTTGGAGAGCAACGTGAATGTTGAATTACTGAATGCTTTACATAGTCACATGATTAATAAGAGAATGTTGACCAAGGACTTAAAAAATGGCATGATTATTCCTTCAATGTATAACAATCTGGGGCTTTTCATTAACCATTATCCTAATGGGGTAAGTTTTATCAGTAAAAATTACACTTACGAAAAATACCTTCTTTAATTTTGCCTATACTTTTTATATAATGCTTACAAAAACAATAAAATGCTAGTGAGAATAAGGTAAGTGCTCTATTATGACTTTACCCCCAAATCTAGGGCATGTAAATTTCCAATCTGGTTATTAATTTCTACTAAAGAGTGATTGTAAAGGACAAATTACATGAACAGTTCATTGACAGTAGACAGGTATTCTAAAGAAGGAAATTTTAGTAGCTGATGTGTTTGAAATAATTTATTGTAGTAGCAAAAAGAATAATCAAAGAATGAGTGTTCTTTTACTCCCCCTCTAGCTACTGCATTAACTGAAGTACTTGTATGTTTGGATCAGATTTTGTGGGAAACTGCCAACGGGGTCATAGGACTTTTTCCACAGCCAGCCAAATTATCAGGGACAAAAGAGGTCAATGATGAAACAATATTTAGGAAGTTCTTGTAATAGAACTAGTTATGTCTATACAATAATTATTTATTTCTCCCTCTCGAAACTTAAATTTTAGGACTGATTAGACTTCTTTACATAATTCATTGACCCACATTAAAAAGTTTATGACTATTTGCATAAAAGAGAGGGAGAAAAGCAATAATTTAAATGAAAAAACACCTTTGCCTTATGTTGTTAGATATGTTAAATATGACTAGACTTGGCTTCTCAGCTGGTTCCCTTTTACAGTTTCTTTTTTAGATATAACAACATGTAAATCTTCATCCACAGCGTTTACATTTAGAATGTAGTTTCCTGTATGTTACATTTACTAGTATAAATGAAAAACTGGCAATATGGGCTTGCAGTCTCAGTGGTCAATGGATACCTCTGGTTTCAGCACTTTGATTTTTCCAAATAATTATAGGTTGTCACTGTTAATTGTGCTCGAATCATCCATGGGAACCAGATTGCAACAAATGGTGTTGTCCATGTCATTGACCGTGTGCTTACACAAATTGGTACCTCAATTCAAGACTTCATTGAAGCAGAAGATGACCTTTCATCTTTTAGAGTAAGTCCAAGAGCAGATTGTCTTGAGTCATTGAAATCCCTCCTCTTTTGTCAAAATCTAAAAACAAAAAAAATGCTATTAAATCTGGCAAAAAGGTAACAAACATATTTTTTGAAAGGACTACTATTTTCATTTTACACAGGAGAAACTATCTCATATGAAATAATAATATTTCTGTGGACGTGATAGAGTAATGGTTAGTCATGTGACTGGCGTGTATTTAGCACATTTAGAACGTGTTCATCTGTTATTATACATACTGCTGGATATTGCTACAGTCCCACAAACATGGGCAGAATTCTCATTCTTGCAAACACAATTTGAAGAAAGTTGGAAAAGACGTGGTTGTGTCAAAAAGTAATATCTTGAAGATCTAACAACAACAAACCTCTATAGTGTAGGAATCAGCTCCTTCATATCAGCCTAGGCTAACTGTGTTGTAATTTTCTTTTGGATTTACAATGTGAAAGTCTCTGAAAAGCACATTTGTGTTTCAGGCAGCTGCCATCACATCGGACATATTGGAGGCCCTTGGAAGAGACGGTCACTTCACACTCTTTGCTCCCACCAATGCGGCTTTTGAGAAACTCCCACGAGGTGTCCTAGAAAGGATCATGGGAGACAAAGTGGCTTCCGAAGGTAGTTAAATGTCTTCCTCTCTAAGGAGTCTCCCAGCATTCTGAGAAGGGAATAAAAAAGAGGCTAGTCCTTGCCAATAATATTAGTTTTAATAAGCAAAGGCAAGGAAAAATTTTTATTCTGAGATGTATTATAAGTCTTCGAAAAGTCCTTAAAAGAGTAGGCAGAGTATAATTCTTAAATAATAAGAATACTCTTAAGATCACATTCTTTCATATTGCTTTCAAGTAAATAAGTAGTAGATATTCAGAAGGATTAGCAGGTGTTGGAAAGAAATATTAGATCATCAAATTTTAATATTGTATGCATGTTATGCAATGCTTTTAATTCTGTATTTATGCCAAAAGATATTGAGCTGTGAGAACTGTGTGGTTCTCTTGGGCCTCTAATTACTGATACACAGAAGAATTTGGTGGCTTTCCAAGCTTCCTTTCTGTTGTCAGATAGGTTTTACATTGTGCTTGCATACTTCACTTACTCAGCCTATCCCAAAATACATTGAACCAATTTAAGATGAGAAAATTTTAGGATGCAGGATAGATATAATGTAGTTGAGGCGTAGATCCCTCCAGAGGTCCTTCAATAAATCATCTTTATTTGGTTACTTTCTAGAAGTTGCCTTCCAGAAATAATTTGTCTTATCCTCAACCTCTATCAACCTCATTACATGTTATGTACAAATATTCTGCCATGAGCAGCTATTACAAGATTCTGCTCTTGGGTATTTTGGAATTTAACAGGCTTCCCTTTTTTTCTCTTTTGGTAGAGAGGGATCTTGCTGTGTTTCCCATTATGGTCTTGAACTCCTGGCCTCAAACAATCCTCTCACCTAGGCCTCCCAAAGTGTTGGGATTACAGGTGTGAGCCATTGTGCCAGTCAAAGGTCTTCTGAAAGGAACAATTCTTGCTTTCAGATCAGGAGTTACTTTTTTATGATAGCTAGAACTTAACCTACCACGTTTTCTAATACTGCACCAATCATTTCTTGAAGCTGATCTCCTCTTATTATTCCTACGAAGCTGAGCTGTTTCTATTTTATAGTTGATAGGAAAAAACTTCTAGAACATAAACAGGATTTTAAAGCTGTTTGTGAATCCTTAGGTCTTACTACCTTTTAAGGAATACTTAGTTCCACAATGAAACACATCTTTTCAGGGTTAAATGTTATTTCCCTTGATCTGAAAGCTAGCTATTGTTATTGTATTCTCCAGCTCTTATGAAGTACCACATCTTAAATACTCTCCAGTGTTCTGAGTCTATTATGGGAGGAGCAGTCTTTGAGACGCTGGAAGGAAATACAATTGAGATAGGATGTGACGGTGACAGTATAACAGTAAACGGAATCAAAATGGTGAACAAAAAGGATATTGTGACAAACAATGGTGTGATCCATTTGATTGATCAGGTCCTAATTCCTGATTCTGGTAAGCAAAGTTTTTTTTGTTTTTGTTTTTGTCTTTTTACTTACTATAATTTACTAATTATGCTGTCTCAAAGAGTAAGTCCACGAAAAATGAATGTGCAGTATAAAGAATGGCATGCAAAGCACTAACACAATAAATAGTGAGCTACTTGAGCACTCCATGGATAGGCAGTGTAGTGATGGGCACCCCATGTGTGAATCTTGGGCCTTCTAGGGTTTCTGACATCTAATATTTATAAACGTTTTCACAGTGCCAGAGTTTTTCTTGGAAACAGAAGGGAAGATCTAACCAAATGGTCAGCTTTGGATAAATGAAAAAGCTATGGAACTCACAGTGTAGAGAGAGAGATGAGAGATGAACAATAGAGAATTAAAGAAACATGTAGTAGGAAGATAGAAAAAATATTTTCCTTCTGAAATTCATTGTGATTATCAACTCCCACCAAAAAAATGGAAGTGGAACTCTCTTATTAGGGAGGAGGAGGATGTCTTATCACATTGACATTGCAGTAAATGGCTTACAATATTAGAAAAGAGTCAGGAATTGATTTACTAGTTTCATGATGGAGATAATAGCAATGATGACATTGTTGGGATGGTGATGGTTTATTTTTCAGCCAAACAAGTTATTGAGCTGGCTGGAAAACAGCAAACCACTTTCACGGATCTTGTGGCCCAATTAGGCTTGGCATCTGCTCTGAGGCCAGATGGAGAATACACTTTGCTGGCACCTGTGAATAATGCATTTTCTGGTATGTGCTGGACACTGTTGTTCCCGCTGTCTGCCTACACACCTTTTTTTCTTTATGATGATTGTTTGCAATAAGAAATAATAAATGTTTTATGAGGTGTTGATTAGTTTCTGCATTGGCTACACATACAATGTGTTAACACTACATGGTCTCTACTAAAATGTTCTTCATTTCAAAACATTTCATTATAATGGATAATAACCTACAGAGAGTGAAAGTTTGTAGTTAAGACTATTCAGGCCAGGCGTGGTGGCTCACACCTGTAATCCCAGCACTTTGGGAGGCCAAGACAGGCAGATCACTTGAGATCAGGAGTTTGAGACCAGCCTGGCCAGCATGGTGAGAACCCATCTCTACTAAAAATACAAAAATTAGCCAGGTGTGGTGGTGCACTCCTGTAATCCCAGCTACTCGGGAGGCTGAGGAAGGAGAATTGCTTGAACCCAGGAAGCAAATGGGGCCACACACTCCAGCCTGGCGACAGAGTGAGACTCTGTCTCAAAAAAAAAAAACAAAATTAAAAAAAAAGCATATTCCGTTTCTCTGTGAATCTAATATTTCCAGCACAATAAGGATGCATTGATAGATCTTTAAAAAAATAAAACTGATTTGTTTATTTGATACCAACATAATAATATTTAGAAATAAATAGGTATTTTGCATCTCAAAATTTGGACAGTAAGGGTATCAAATTACAAATAAATAAAATGAAGAGACTATTATACACTTCCATATCATGATGGAAAATAGCATATATAAATATTTCACCTAGTAGTTGCTATTCATAGACCATGTTCAGATTCATGCAACCTTCGACCTTTCTCAGGAAAATGATTTCACAGACATATTTAAATTGTTAGGCAACATTTATTAATTAAAAACAGGTAACACAATTTTTTATGTTTTTCCAAATGCTAAATTATGATATAAAAACTATTGATCAAAAAAATTGAATTCCTAGATATCCTGACTTTCTTCTTTGTAATAATCCTGCCCATGTGTTTTGACAATAACCCATATTTAAGAGGTTGTTTGCTTTGATTCTCTTTCCAGTAATCAAGATTAATTTACAACGGATTCATCAATAGTTCTTTCATGTGACTAATGGATATCTAATTATCAGACAAAGCCTTGGCCACCATTAAGGTTTAGCATTTGCCAGTGACTACTATAAAACTATGCAGCCCTTACAGAGGTGAAACTCATTGATTGAACTGGTTGGAACTGTGTTATTGTCATTTAATACAATAGGTCACAGAGTTTCTACTTGGTGAATTGAATTGTTAGTTTTTAGCATTTGGTTGACTCATGTATTATATGAGTGCAAAATCCATGATATTAATAATGTCAGGGATTATTTGTTTATATGATTCTCTCTTACCAGAAGAAACTTTAATGTTTTCTAAATAAAATAATGCTCTTTCTTAATGAATTTATTTACAGATGATACTCTCAGCATGGATCAGCGCCTCCTTAAATTAATTCTGCAGAATCACATATTGAAAGTAAAAGTTGGCCTTAATGAGCTTTACAATGGGCAAATACTGGAAACCATTGGAGGCAAACAGCTCAGAGTCTTCGTATATCGTACAGTAAGTGAATCACAACAAAATAAAAAGTCTGTCAAATGACATGTCAAATAATGCTGCTTCAATGAATATTTCACAGAATTTTACTAGTGTGGTTCTAACAGTAAATATTCATAGAAGCATCAGGGAACTGGGTAGCTTGGGTGAAAAGACTGTGAGCAAAGTCCACAACAAGTGCTATGTATTCAAAACTCAGATAATCTGCATGTGTTTCATTATGAGTAACTTTCTGTTCTAGAGCATCAACTATTTTAAATTCCAGAAAGCAGTAAATTTTTTAAAATAAACTTTTCCTTTGCAGAGTACTTTAAAATTTACAAGGTAATTCTGTTCTCTGCCTACACACCATTTTTCTTCATGATTGTTTGCAATAAGAAATAATAAATGTTTTACAAGGTGTTGACTAGTCTCTGCGTTGGCTACACATACAGTGTGTTAGCACTATGTTGTCTCTACTAAAATGTTCTTCATTTCAAAACATTTCATTATAATGAATCAAATATGCAGGTGATCTTATACTGTAAAATAACCAGTCAGCATCTGAATCTTTTTTGAATGGCTTTCAAGATAAACTTTTATTGACACATAGAGATTTCTGGACTCTATAAAAGGGTCTTAATATAGTTTTTTTTAAGAGACAGAGTTTCACTCTGTCACCCAGGCTGGAGTGCAGTGGCACAATCATAGCTCACTGTAACCTTAAACTCCTTGGCTCCAGGGGACCCTCCCACCTCGGTCTTCTGAGTAGCTAGGACTATAGGTGCACAACACCACCCTAGCTAATTTTTTAATTTTATTTTTCTTGAGACAGGGTTTTTCTATATTTCCCAAGCTGGTCTCAAACTTTCAGCCTCCAGTGAACCTCCTACTTTGGCCTCCCAGTGTGCTGGGATTATAGGCATGAGCCACTGCACCCAGCCCTAACGTACATTTTGCTGCAGGAAAATTTATAGAAATATTGCTTATCAAAATTACAGTGAAACTAATGGTATGTTCAGTATTTGTCCAGATAACAAGTACAGCTACAGCTAAAAGACTTCACGGGAAGTCAGGCATTACCTAGAACTGAATCTGGCACATGTCAGCAGCTCCCTGCAGCTACAAAATTCCAAACATTTTAAAGTATGCATTAAATGTGCTGCACTTTAAATTTTGTATATACAAATATACTTGTGTGTATATATATGTATATATATATCACATTTGTTCAAAAAGCTATGAATACGTCAATGATTTGACTTACAGTGATGAATAGGGTCTTGCGGTCAAGAAAATAAAGTAAATATTTGTGAAGATCACTAAAAGCACTAAAGTGAGGAAACCTTACAGATAGTGTTGACCAAAAGAGGGTCTGGAGAAATAGTTCAAATCTGAATAGAAATTATAAAAAATGTAGAAGTGGGATTCCATGGAACTTTTGTAATTTACTGGCAAAATTACCTGCCTGATCCATAGGGTAGCTTGACTTTTAATAAAAAACCTGGCTAGATAAGAAGTGCCTTGTGAGTTTGTGTGAGTGATTGAAAACAGAGGAAAGAAGCTGTACCTGTGGCCTCAGACACCAGGCAGCCTCTCAAAAGGGCCGATCTGGAAACTTAATTATATAGTTACATCTATATGGGAAATTTCAAGCAAGGAAAGTGACACCCCATACCTTTCTTTCCTTTCCTAGGCTGTCTGCATTGAAAATTCATGCATGGAGAGAGGGAGTAAGCAAGGGAGAAACGGCGCTATTCACATATTCCGCGAGATCATCAAGCCAGCAGAGAAATCCCTCCATGAAAAGTTAAAACAAGATAAGCGCTTTAGGTAAGCCTATTAGTGGCACCTCCACAAAGAATGAGAGCTATTGGCATATTTTCGTTTCATAGGCAGTATCCCAAAAGGCATTCCGTCTCCTATATGGTTGAAAATGGAATTTAGAATAAAATGTTCATGCAAGTGTTTTCAAAATCGATACATGTTTTCACTGCTACTTTCTGGTACACCATGATATGATTTCACGTGTGAAAACAAATCTAACAGGCTAAACTACTTCTTGACATTTTTCTTTTAATTAGTTTTTAGAAATTGATGGTATATATAGCAAAGACTATTTTGTAGAGTATTACAAGACAACAATGCTTCTTTTTTGTTATGTGTGACCTTGTCAAGTTTTATAGGATGAAATCAGATGAAAAAAATTAAAAATTATATTGCATATTTCAATCATTTTTCATGATAAAATTTTTAACAGGTAAATTGTATTTGAAACATTTGAAAATGTATGAGCAGTTCTCTCATGCTTTCCACAATACATGGATTCTATTCTATTATATGCACCGTAGGTGAACATACCTAAATCTAAATCTGACAAAATACATATACATTCTTCCCACTTAGCACCTTCCTCAGCCTACTCGAAGCTGCAGACTTGAAAGAGCTCCTGACACAACCTGGAGACTGGACATTATTTGTGCCAACCAATGATGCTTTTAAGGGAATGACTAGTGAAGAAAAAGAAATTCTGATACGTAAGTAGAAGTGAATTCCAGATATTTTTCCTTTCATTTCAGGATCTCACTTCTTTCTCAAGCTTTCCTGTCCAGATGTCTGCCTTAAAAATGCCCCCTCTCTGGTATTCATGGCTAGCTTTAGTTTCCTTTTATTTCATCCACTTGGGATGTGTGGAGGGTCACTCAGTAATGTTCTTAAACTGCTTACTGTCATGTTGTTGGGCTAGATGTTCACTTATGTGGTTTATATTAAAGACCATGTAATTAGGGGACAAAGAAGAAAACAGTTATAATGTAGAAAATAATTAGATTTTTTCTCCCAGTAAGTTGGGTTCTATTTTGATTAGGTTAATTGAAATGACTCTATGTTTTGACATAGCGTCGATATCTACTTGAGAGAATAATGACATTATGAGAAAGTACAATATGGAAAAAGATAAAGACTAATAAGTGTTTTGTTTCTTAGTCCTTGTCTATCAAAAAGTCATATTATTCAATAAAAATAAACACATATTTTCCCCTAGGGGACAAAAATGCTCTTCAAAACATCATTCTTTATCACCTGACACCAGGAGTTTTCATTGGAAAAGGATTTGAACCTGGCGTTACTAACATTTTAAAGACCACACAAGGAAGCAAAATCTTTGTGAAAGAAGTAAGTTGTCTCGAATGAATTTATGATAGTGTTCATTCATCATTATTTATCTAAATATTCATCCTTAATGAAATTTCCTCATTGAAATTGCTTCCTATTTTGATAGGTAAATGATACACTTCTGGTGAATGAATTGAAATCAAAAGAATCTGACATCATGACAACAAATGGTGTAATTCATGTTGTAGATAAACTCCTCTATCCAGCAGGTTTGTAATTATTGAACTCATTGATAGGCTAAGTCTTTTTTTAATATGAGCCTCGATTTTTATTTTATGCTTTCTTACCAAGATTCATTTAATATTTCTCTTCATAGACACACCTGTTGGAAATGATCAACTGCTGGAAATACTTAATAAATTAATCAAATACATCCAAATTAAGGTACTAAAAGTTACTTGATTGATTGATTGATTGATTGATTTTGAGATGGAGTCTCGCTTTGTCACCCAGGCTGCAGTGCAGTGGCACGATCTCAGCTCACTGCAAGCTCTGTCTCCTGGGTTCACACCATTCTCCTACCTCAGCCTCCCGAGTAGCTGGGACTACAGGTGCCCACCACCACGCCCAGCTAATTTTTTTTGTATTTTTAGTAGAGATGGGGTTTCACTGTGTTCTCCAGGATGTTCTCAATCTCCTGACCTCGTGATCCACCCGCCTCTGCCTCCTAAAGTGCTGAGATTACAGGCGTGAGCCACCACGCCCAGCCTAAAAGTTACTTGATTTATTTCTAATATGTAGAACACATATTACAGGTTTAACGTAACAGTCTAGAAATGTAAGCATTAATAAGTAAATATATGCTGGGCTTGGATTGCTCTTTGTTGTTTATGTACCACTGGCCCACCTGTAAAGAAATGACATCATTTCTTCGTGGTTTTGTTCAACAAATATCTATTAAAAGCTACTCAGGATCAAGTATTGTATAAAGTGTTATGAAAAATATGTATTTAAATTGGACATGTCTTTATTCAAAAAGTTTATGGTCCAATTTTGAAAAATAAGATGGTACACAAATAACTAAAATCTTTGTATCATTCAATACTTTCACTGCAGAATATAAAGGAAAGAACATTCACTTATAAAAAATTGTCACTCATCACAGATTAAAGGGAATGGAATATTTTTCTTCTTTTTCAATGTAGGGTAAAAGTAGCGGGAAACATAAAATTGTGTTTAATAAATATATTTAATTTTGGATTAATTATTCTATACTTTTTAAATCTCTGAGTAATGAATCCAATGATTTTTATGCCCTCTGACCTGATAGCATTGAATTGGAAGACGATTTATATGAGGACTTCACTTCTATTAAGTGTAATAATAGCTTCACTATTTTTACTTTAATAAGAATTAAAGTGGTGTCATGGTTTTGTTAACACAACTATCACATTTCATGTTACTAAATATAAACATTTATTTTCAGTTTGTTCATGGTAGCACCTTCAAAGAAATCCCCGTGACTGTCTATAGTAAGTATATAATAAATATTGGCCATATGTGTGGCAAGGTATGAAAAAAGAAAACAATACATTTCTTTGTATTTACAGAGAGTATTGATAATCTGGTATTTAGAATTCCAAACTATGGCCAATCTCATTTCACTTGAAAAAAGGCTTGAGGTCTCAGATAACCGTCAACTCCAATGAATTTCTTCCCCACTCATTGGAAAAACAGAAATGATATGATATGAGAAAGACAGCAAAATATAATATTAGCATGGCAAAGAGCCAGGAAAAAGAAGACATACAAAGGGAAGGAATGGCGAAAAGACCCTCTAGAAATACCTAAAAATTCAGATGTGTGGACACAGAAATGACCTTAGCAAAGACTTGTTGTTCACGCCACCCTCAAGCCCTGAGCTATCTAAGGGCAGGCTGAGAAGCACGTGTTGAAGAATACCAATGTTTATAAGGTGGCAGTTCAAAAACTCTCCATCCAAAACTGGACAAAGGAACAAAAAAATCTGCCACGTGACAAATCTAAAGTTTCCAAATTCCAGGGCTCTTTGATCTCTGACACTACCAGATTATCAAAATTAAACCTCTACTACTTAACAATGATAAAGGGTACTTCATTCTCATAAGTGTAGTTAGTAGGATATCTTTTCCATCATGGCTTTTTCTTTGTTTATCTTTTCTCTCTCTCTTTCTTTCACTATAGCTTTCAAGCAGAAATTCTTTTCATTTTGTTTTGGCTCTGTAATTAAACACTCAACATGTATCAGTAGCTAAAACATTAATTCAATAACCACATTTATTCTGGCTAGAAAATCATTCCATTTTATACCATGAGCATCCAGTTATTTAATTAAGAAAATTTCCCTTAAGATTTATACTAGATACGGAAAAAGAGTAAAACCAATGTAAGGAGCAAAACAAAATGTCTGCTGCTCTTGTTGATTTCAATTATATAATAATTACATGCAATTCCAGGATCAGGCCAGCTCAGCACTGTATTAAAGATTTAATTGGAGTAGTTATGATTCATCATGGGAATACAATCTTGTAAAAAATATGTTTTCTGAAAATTAAGCAATCCTTATGGGCTCTATTCATCAGACATGTTATGTCATCTTTCTTTATCAAAGGTATAAATATATACATATACATATATATATATACACATTTCCACTACATTTCTTTAGCTTTCCTTCTGTATCCATGTTAGTTTCACTACTTTCTATATATGTGAATGCAATATCTTGATTACAATGAGCAAAAATATTATAATTATTTTCTGCTACTAAATTGCACCCTCACTCACAGAGCATAAGCTGCATTTTATTAAGACACACAAGTTCAATCATCCTTCCCTACCTACCTAGAGGCCTTGAAACAGCTCTAACATTTACATTTCAATGTAAGATGTTTCTTTTACTCCTCCTTAGATGGTATGCTGTTATTAAGAAGTATTTTACAATAGAAGCAAAGATAAATTAAACCAAATTTTCTATTTTTATATTTCGTTGTTGACTTGTTTCTAAAGTTCCTTAATTTTTTGCTGCATATTATCCTCATCCCCAAAATAACATCCATTTTAAAGTGTATAGTTGAGGGGAAGGATGCTGTTTTTGGTATAAGTTGTCAAATGTGAAACATTTGACCTGGAGAGGGCCAAAATCAATATTTAATCCTCAGACCTTCACCTGTCAAAACTAAGTCTGCAGAAAATCAAGATTGAAATGAAAACTACCAACCAACTGAACATCCAAAACGTCAAATTCCTTAACATGATGTAAAAAATGTAAGCTAAAAGTAATTAGTCCATTTTGATAGTAGCAATAGAGAGCCCTGTGTATTCGTATTCGACCTTCATGGAAAGGTTCTTCTGGGGCAAGACCACCTACTTGAACACACAGATTTGTTTGATTTTAGAGCTTCACAATTTGAGATCTCAAAATACAAAACTTAATAAGGCTAAAACACAGTCTCGATGAAGGCTAAGAACCCACATTAATTCAAAAAGTTGACACAGCTAAACATCTTACAAGCATGAGGTGAGAACTGCAGAAACCGAAGCTGTGCTAACCTCTCACCTCTGCTGCTTTGATGTGATCTGGGTGCACAGTTAGCTTCAGTGTGGCCTGTTATCTAACTGAACCATCTTTCAAGGCTTTTCATTAGAAATGACAAAAAGCCAGTTGCTCTGGCTGTGTGGCTTCAGAGGCACATTTCCAGTTAATCAGTAAAACCAAAGTCAACCGAATAGTTGACTGGTATTTAATTTAATTTACTTTTATTATAGATCCAGGTGAGTACACATGTAGGTTTGATGGATGGATATATTGAGTAATGCTGGGGTTTGGGCTTCTACTGAGCCCATCACCCAAATAGCAAACACAGTACTTAGTTCAAAGACTATTATCTTACTTAGGTAGATGACACATGTTTAAAATATATACCTTTAAATTAAAAAAAAAGAATAGTGATAACAAAGTTGAAAATTAAAGACATTTTAGCCTATAACTTAAATACTGATCATATCATGTTTGTTGAATAGAGCTCATGTCTGGCTGGCCGAACTTTATTCTTACTTTTAAATATTCTGAACTATGTTTCATTTTTTCCTTTCTATGTCACTGTTATCAGATGCATGAAAAACATTTTAAAAGGCTTTTTCTTTCATTTTTTCTTTTAATTGAGAAATAATCCAGCAATGCAATTTAAGATATTATGAATTGCATGACATTAATCATATTTGTCTTCTGTTGCAATGCAGCCAGTATTTTCAAGAAGTACAAAAGAAGGTAAAGCGCTTTAGTGGTACAATTAAAAATTACAGATTTCTAGATATAATTCCTCACTTTGTGAGTATATATTTCACTAGATCAAATTCAAGTCACTAGACTTCAGAGTTCAACACCTGGACATCAGAAGATATTATATTACATACCATAAATATCTCCTGTATCTGACTGCCTGAACGTATTACCACATCCTGTACCTTAGTATCCTACAGAGACAAAAAAGAAAAGGAAAAAAAAAAAAAAAAAAACCTTTGTTCAGGTCTTTATGTAAATATCTTTCATGTTCCACTTTCTATACTTTCAGCAACTAAAATTATAACCAAAGTTGTGGAACCAAAAATTAAAGTGATTGAAGGCAGTCTTCAGCCTATTATCAAAACTGAAGGTAAAAATCAATGTTATACATGGTTCCTTTTATTGTAAAAACATCCGTAAAAATACTGATTTCTATGAATGTATCTACATTCTTTTAAAAACTAACATGTTAAATGTTATATAACCAATATACCAATGGCATGCTCATGTAATTGCAGAATGCGGAGTGCAAATTATTTAGCAAAGTAGATGATGCATTCCTAATACTTTCAGTACATTTGCTTGTGCTTGATTTAATTTGAATCTAATTGGCATTGCATTAACTTAGTACACAGATACTCACTAAACAAATACATCATGAGTTTTTTTTTACCTTAGTCAGACTCCTTCAGTCTGTATACTCTTTATATTGCTTTGTTTCCAATCTCCCACATGCTCTTTTTTATAACAGTACAAGAAGCTCTTCCGAAAAAAAAAGTATAGGCATTTTTCATTCTGTAACCTATGATAGCATAGAAGCTATGTTTACCGAAAGCTTTTAAAATTACAACCACACATGAGATATTTTTTAATTAGACCATCAGAATTATAAAACAAAATGAGTAGTTTATGCAGTAAATTGATTTTTAAAATACCTAATTCCAGTCCTGAACATATTCTTACATACAGACATGCATATTATATATGAAATATATATAATACACACACACATACACACACACACATTCTCTCCTGGTGTTTCAGACTAGAACATTAAATAAGCATTTACTTTTCTCTCTTCTCCTACTACGTATGTTAGCCAACTTCAACATCTTTGATACTACTTTCATTTCATGTATTTTAATTATGTCCAAGGATCACAACTTAAATTTTTTAAAATTTCCATGTATAAGCATCTTAATGTAGCAACTTACCCAGAGAAAAGAACTAGTTATCTTCTTTGTGCGATAAGAAAGCTAGAAACAGTCTTCCAAAAAGAGAACAGGTTATATCTTTGATCGAATCTTTGGGAAACTATAATTTTAATTATGTTTGGTTTTGCTATTTCTTTTGGTGGTTAGAGAAGGTAACTTCTTGAATACTTTTATCTATATTTTTTAAAGTAAGCCATCAATTTAAATTTATACATTGAAAACACATAGGTAAAAACTTATTTCCTAGCTAATTAGTTATCTATATTAGTATTCATTCTTGAGACTTAAAATTGAGTTATTCCTTGAAATCTATCCTTGTTTTTTTTTGAAAAAACAAAACTATCATTATAGTTATTAAATCGACTTTCTATAGTGATGAAGAGAATGTGGTATTTTAAGAAGAAATTAAATCAGAAATTTTTGTTGAAAAATGTTCCTTGATCATTGTAATGAAATATGACACAATGATCTTTGATAATACAATTGATTTTAAAATCAAATCTTGTCCTGTTTTTAAAAATCAGATTCTCTAAAATTTTGCACTATAATTGTGCACAGCTTCTTTACCTGAAATTATTTATATGTGCCAATGTTCTTATTTTCAAAGATTCTTCTCCTTTGAAGCTTCTTTATTCCACTCATTTATCTCCTAATCTTTGTCAGTAGGATTCTATCCTACTAATCTTTACTCAGTTAAGATCACACTGGAGTGTCATCTCTACATGGCTTCTTCTTATAAAGGGAACATGGATGAAAAATGGAGTTGTGTCGCCTACTCATTAATAACTTGAGTTCAGAAATTACACTCCTGTGTAGCATAATGAAGGAAACAAATATTTATCTTAGTAGTAATTTACAATGGTCCAGCTTCCAAGATTGCTACTGGCATTTCCTTCTTATTGTTTGAACGATTACAGATTTATTGATGACTGCTAAATTCTTACTAAATAAATTAAACTCCAGGACACAATTTTAAGGTGTCTCTTATAAAAGATACATAACAGCATTTTGGAATTAAGAATAAATCAGCTAAAATTCAACTCAACAAATAGTTATTGAGCAGCTGTTGTGCTGGGTACTTTCTGAGGTGTTGGGAGTAAATAGGAAAACAATTTTGAGAAAATCTCTTCTTTCATAGAGCTTAACTATAAAGGATGTTTCCAAAATTTCAGTTTGTCTTTTCTAAAGAAATATTGATTTAGATATTTTATTAACTCATTTTTGGTTCTTAAATTCCTTAGGCGTCCTTTCATTTGAAGTTACCACACCTTAAAAACCTGGCTTTATGTTTTGTGCTCAATATCCCTTGGCCTTATATATCAAATATTATGGCATGAAATACTTACGGTTTCAAAAAAATTTACTTCTATTTTCATTATTTTGGATTATTCTAGGCTGGTTTAGTTTGGTAATTATGTACATTGACAATTTCTGAACAAGCAAAAAAAAAAAATGCTCTCAAAGATAAGCAAGCAACAGTTGCATTCCACTATTGAAGGCTATTACAGTATGAGTTAAATGTACTGAACTTATTTTTCTTACTCCTCTGTGAAACGGTCTTAATTAACTAATGTAGTAAGCAGCTTTCTAACCTTCAAAATGATTTTCTGTGGTAGCAAAATCATTTTGCAAGTCAAATGCAACACTAGTTTAACTTTTGCATTTGAAGGACTGTTTAACTATTAATTGGTTAATTTTGTATCATTCCCATACAGAAGGTAAGTACTCAAATTCTTTTCCTCATAAAACCTGACATTCAGCATCTTAAAGGTAGGTATACATTTGGTACTTTCTCATATTCACTCCTATACCCACTAGATCAAAAATATAAGGTACTGAGTGATTTTAAAACTTAAATGAAAAATTTTAATAAGGAAAAAGTAATAGACAATATCGGTATGATAAAGTGGGATCTGAACCAGTTATCAGAGAAACACAAACGTGTACATACTGCATGACCTGGAAAGTGTAGCCACATATAATATTTTGCATAATCATACTTTATAACTACCAATCAACAGATGGATTTATCCATCTGTTTAAAAGCTTAAGCAGATGAAAGTAACTTTAGTAGCACATCAACAGACTAAATCATTTGTTCTCATAACTCTTATCTAATTTGAAGACAATGAGAAATATTTAAAAGTGATTTATTTCATAGAGCCTGAAACCACTTTGACATTTGAGTTGAGTAACACCGAATGTTGAAATAAATGTCCTATTCCGGTAAATTTAAAGGACTGTTTTAACATGATAATTTGTCTCCTAAAATAACGTCCCAGGACCCACACTAACAAAAGTCAAAATTGAAGGTGAACCTGAATTCAGACTGATTAAAGAAGGTGAAACAATAACTGAAGTGATCCATGGAGGTGCGTTCCGTATGTTACCTGGGGCCGACTACCTTCGCTGTGATTATTTTGAAATAGTGTTGGTTTAGAAATATTGAACATCTGATATTTTCTCTTTGTTCTTAGTTTATAAAAATTGTGGGAATTATTTTCTCAGCTATGAGTTCTTATTAGCTGGTCAGAAATAAAACATAGTTAGCTTTTAATGGATCTAGTTGGAATTAATTTATCTATTAAGTCACCAGGCCCAACAAAATGTCGTGATTTTTGCATATACAAGTGAGGATTGTGGAATACAATTGTAACACTAATGTCAGTATAAAAGGAAATATTAGAAACAGTAGGAAAAAATTACCATTGTATAAGTCTCTGTCTAATAAGCCACTCCACTACTAGGATTTACGATAGGGCTCCCATTCCAATGATCTAGAACTCCCTGGATTCTCACTAAGTATTTATTCCACATCCAGAAAACAAGTATGACATGGAGAGTTAGCAATGTCAAATGACTCTGTCTCGCAACCAAGATTTAGGACATAGCTATTACATTTTAGATCCCTATTGATATGATTTTTTGGGGATATGTTCTAAAAATGTTCATGATTGAATCTTAAATGGTAATATTTGTAGAAATATAGTTACTCATTACAATGTCTAGCTTATGGATGTATAGTCACAATATGAGGGTAAATCAAATGCATTTGTATTCCCCTGCTTTTAGAGCCAATTATTAAAAAATACACCAAAATCATTGATGGAGTGCCTGTGGAAATAACTGAAAAAGAGACACGAGAAGAACGAATCATTACAGGTAGCCATTAATTCCATACATGGATCTATGCCTAGATTATAAAGATAAAATTATAATCTCCAAATATAAGAATCATTAAAGAAACAAGTCATTTTCATGGTGATTACTAAAGTTACTTCATATTTTTGCAGATATAATACTATTCTAAATATGTAATCTATGTTTTACTCTGAATTGAAAATTTGTAGACAAATCTAAAAGCATTTGTTTTCATTACATGTATGCATACATACATGTAATATGATATACCATTGATATGATATACCATTTTCACTTTACTGTTTGTTAATATGTTAGAGGACCCTAGAAGAAAAGCCATTTCCTCATTTGAGTTTCCATTAATCTTAAAGTCTGTACATCTGCATGCCAAAATAGAAGCAAGTTTATACAAAGCAATTGATCAACAATTTTAGTAAACCTCATATCAGACTTCCAAACTAGAATCCAATTGGTCTAAATTAGCCTAAAATTAGCCTAAAATTCTTAATTCAGCTATTCTTTAAGTATTTGTTTAAACAATTAGTGAGCAAGTATGGCTTGTGCCACCTATTTAGGAAATAAAATTTTATTGGAACACAGTCTTTCCCAACCGTTTATATAGTACCTAAGGCTGCTTTCACACTGAAGTATCAGAGTTGGACAATTGTAACACAGACTACATGGCCCACAAGTGTAAAATACTTACTCTCTGTCACTTCACAGAAGAAGTTTGCCTGCTTCTGTTTTAGACATTTTCATTGTCCTTCTCATAGGTCCTGAAATAAAATACACTAGGATTTCTACTGGAGGTGGAGAAACAGAAGAAACGCTGAAGAAATTGTTCCAAGAAGGTCAGCATTTCTAGGAAAATAAGAACGTAACTTTACCTAAGCTATCCATATACAAGTCTAAAATAATCTGTGAGGCATTCTACAGGTTTTCTACTCTATCTCATTCTATTGTTCATTTCCATACCAACAAGAAAAAAGCACAAGAATAAGGAATTAAGCATAAATGGCAGTCATATTTGTTTTTTTATACAGTATTTTGTTCAACAACTTTGTAAGAATATTAGTATGTCAGAAAACAGCACTAAAAGTTGTGAAAGAATCGAGTGTTGGACTGGAATTCATTATTGGGCAGATGCCATTATTTATGACATTAAGTCCGCTGTCTTTATTTTGTTATATAAACCAATTTATGCTATAAATATGTATCCTCTCAGAGGTCACCAAGGTCACCAAATTCATTGAAGGTGGTGATGATCATTTATTTGAAGATGAAGAAATTAAAAGACTGCTTCAGGGAGGTTAGTAAAAGGACGACGACTAACCCCCTTAACAGGTTCTAGTGACTGAGTTCAACTTTTTAAAGACTGAGCAAGCAGATTTTTTCTTTTAATTAGGTTTAAAAAAAAGACAACATCCCCTGTTGTCTTAATAGATGGATTGGTTCAATGGTAGTTAATAGTTATGAAGAAATGATTACTAGTTTAAAGAGTCTTTAAAAAGTTCTATGGTATAAAGTTTGGGGAGCAATGAATATTTTTTTTGCTTTGATTCAGATAATTTTAAGGACCTTTTAAGTATGTGAAAGGGAAATAATTGTTAAATTGCTAGTTGTTAAACAAGCCCAAATTTGATATACTTTTTACATTTAAAAAATTATATTCACTGCCCCCATAAGAGCAATCAAGGCATGTCTTTAAATTCTATGCATACATATAGCCAAAAATAGTGCATTTAGTAACATCCTTTTCCAAAACTATATTCTTGGGAATGAATATCTGTTTCTTCTAACAGTTTGAGTGATAATCTATACCTGCAGATATAAATTATTTTGCATTTAAAATTAATCTTAATCTTTTATGGAATGTTCTCTGTCTGTGGCATTAAATGAACCTTAAGAACAAAAAAAAAAGAATTCAAAATCTTACATGAACCCTGCATAGTAATTATTCAAAGATGTTGTGTTTATATAGATATATAATTTGTATCATTGGCATTTGAATAAATAAATTTATACTTCATTTTTGAACAAGGAAAGTATTAAGCTGAAAAATTATTTTTGTGAAATATGTATTTAAATTCTTTAGAAAAATCAAATAGGCACTTTGAAATATACTATTAATTGAGAAACATAACTGAAGTTTGATGTTTATCCAAAACACAGCTTTTCAGCTTATACTTTTTAAAACTGTATCACTATGTCCAAGAAAATGTAAATTATCTTGGGACTTTCTATATTTTTAGCAATTATTATTTCTATATTCTGTAGTTGAATAAATGTAAAATTTCTTAAATAGTATTTAGAAACTTGTCAGTCATAGTTAAAACATTTTTAATTCAACCAATGATTGAATTTTCCCTCAATAGAAATATATATATCTGAAAAATACAAGTTTCCTCCCAGAATTCTAAGAGTACATAGCACAACAGAGCCATAACGGAACCAAAGATTCCTGTAGGATCTAACAAAGAATTCACTATCTACCCCTAAATGCTCAACTGTCTGCTGGGAAAAAAATCTAAGGGTTTGAGGGAAGAGACAAGCACATTATGAAGATTAAATTGAATTCTTTTTTTTTTCTTTTAGTCCTTGCCATAGTAAGCAGCTTTGTAGAATGTTAGTGCTTTTCAGGGAATCAATAAATTAGTAGCTGCATCAGTTTATATCGCTTTAATTCATTTAGGCTTAAATTTCAGGTAAGTATATTTTCTTCCCCTTTGATAAGCCCCTGTTATTGAGGCCACTATGAAAAATCCAGTTAAATACTAAAGAATTGCTTCAGCCAAGAAAATATATAACTGCTACAAGTTAAGTATATGACATTCCATTTTTAGTTAATGAACTCTTTTCTTAGCTCTTGTCTCTGTTCATCCCAGAAGTTTATTCCTTTAGTTCCCAGCATATGATCTCTCTACATATCTGTAAGGCATCAGTTTTCACAATGCCACATCAACTATTGTAGAATTGTGAAAAAACAAAAAAACATATAAAGTTTTTATCAAATCATTTCTCCAAGGTTTTGCCTTTTGTAGGAAAGACACTATATGCGGTAGAATTACTAAGACCAGCATTAATTGGACATGCTTGTTTTCTATTTTCCAGCTATCTAACACCATCAGGTCATTACTGAGTCGCAAGTATCCCCTTGTCTAGATCCTAAAAGGCATTGATAAAAGAAGCTAGTAAAGATTACATTATGTAAGACTTTTTTTTTTTTCAAGGTCTGGCCAATTAATACATATCTGAACCATGCTCTTCAACTCAATAAGTTCTACCTAAAACTGAATTTTCTATCTAAACAGTTCATAGTGTATACATTGTGATACATGTAGTACATTTTTGTACTTTTGATCATTTGAGTGTATTTCTCAATCATTTAAGTCATGACTATTAACATGGCTAAGTGGTACTTTGAGTACTGATGTTGTGATTTGTCACTGATATACTTCCGAGATCTTAACTGAAAAAATTTCTCATTAAATGCATAAAATTTTTGTGCTTACCTTAGAACTATGCATTCTGAAATGACGCAAGCAATTAAAGGAGAATAACAGACTATGTCGAAAGGAACAACAAAAAGTCATTTTTGAAGGTTTTCGCAAATCTGCCAATATAAGAGGTTAAGATTTGCAACCTCTATAGAGAATAGTAGATCGAGTTGTAGGTCTGCATTCAATCTGAGCCCCAACTCAATCCCAAATTAGTTGACTCTTTTCTTGCTTGTTTCCTTCATCTGAAAGTGAGGATAGTAATGATACCTACAGTCTAAATGAGTTAACATATGACAAGCTCTTAGAACAATGTTCAGCACAAAGTAAGCTGTCATCAAATGTTACTGTCAATCATCAGTTGACATTAACATGGTCAATTAAGTAATGTTTCACACCCAACTTTAAGTTTCCACAGTCATAGCCATGGAAACATACAAAAAACAAACATGCAAATAAAATGTCAAAATAATTGAACTGAGTACTTTGCATGCTTTAGGAAATAAGATGTAGGGTGGTTCCTTGTGCCAACATATTCAAGTAATTGGTTTATCTTCCCATGTTTTGCTGCTCTAAACATGATCTAATATAACTCTCATTCATGTTGACAGAACAGAAAGCTGCTAGGAGCAAACCTGTTTTCTACACATTAATCAAGCTGTTCTTTCAAAGTATTTGCTTGACACATTGAACGTTTTTTATTCTGGAATATTATCATAGCAAAACCTCATTAATTGGGTTCTATCAAAATTATGAAAGGAAATCTGAGTGAGCACACTTGTTTTGAAAAGAAATTGGTAAATACTTCTATGATGCAGTTTTAAGTTATACAATTAACTGCTATTTGGAATTTAATAAGTCCACTATAAGCAATGTGCCTGCGCACCAATTAAAGGTTGGATCTGTCTCTTCTTGACAATTTTTTAGAAGCCATTATTTTGTTACCAAATGAACCTGAAGTTAAGAAATATTTATACTTACATCTATTTGTATCTATTGGAGAATATTTCATAATTCAGACTTCGCTGTTTTACACAGACTTCTCCCCATTATCCAACATAATGAGAGTTTTCTATAGTTCTGTATTTTACTCTAGTATTAACGTGGTTTTATAAATGATTATATGCCTTATATTCTGGGGGGAAAGACATGTGAAAATGTGCTAAGTAGACAGAAACAGAATATGTAAGTTTTTTTGAATGTTATTTCTCTTTTAAAAAATTTGCTTGGTGTCACATAGCCAAAACTATTCACGGTGACAGTTTCATTGCTTACTTTTTATATGATTTCAGCAAATTGAAAACATGTATATAATAGAAAAAATTGGACTTCATGCTGAGTATAGATGATACATATAAAAGAAGTCAAAATTTGGAGAAAAAATTTAAAAAGATAAGTAGAAAAATGAAGTAACTGTAGAAACCATATTTACTCTTTGATCTCAAATGCCCAAAAACTGAGTGAAAATGTGAATTTAGGCCTACCAGGTAGTCTTGTCAATAAACTAAAAGAAAAACAGGAGAATTGAGAAATATGTTACAACTATAACAACACAAAACAGCAGTTTTGAAACACTTGCAGTTCTTAAATACGAAAGCTTTTATTAGTTAATTTTTTAAAAGGATCTCATAGGATTGACACTGAATCAGGTTGGGGGGTGGAATAAGGGTGATGGCATATTCTTCCTGAATTACTTATTATAACATTTCTAGAATCATTAGGTCAATGCTACTTTGTTGTCCTCATGTACAATAAAGGAATCGCAAATTGATCTTAGTGATAATTTTACAGAGACATACATTGCACATAGGTATGACTGCAAAAATGGGTGGCTAACTCTGGGAAGATACTTGTGTTAATCTTTATATGACATTTAATAACCCTTCATCGTAAGGCAATGTTTTTTACAGAAAGTTGAAGAAATCATGTAAGTCATTTTGCAAAAATGGCACATTACGTGGGGCTCCAAAATCCATAATGAAACAATGTGTTTTGCAACTAAGAAACATTCATTAAGATATATGGAAAACAGTCTGTCTACTTGTCTTTTGTCAAAAAATGTGCAACTCTGAGGATCATAAAATTTACTATTAAATATAATCTTCATGTTTAAGTGATACTTATTTAAGACTTTACACTGTTTCGCTTAACCATGGTCTCCTGTCTGATTTTAGCCATAATTGCAAAGTATTTCTAACTACAACAATTTAATTTTAGACACACCTGTGAGGAAGTTGCAAGCCAACAAAAAAGTTCAAGGTAAGTGTATTGGCTATAGTAATGTGGGTATATGGCCTCTGTTGTTACGTGAAGAGAAATCAAACAATAGGAAAGTATTTTAAAGTATTTTATTGAAACTTGTTATCGATCAGAGAGAAAAGCTAGCCAGTTTTGATGAAAAGCATTTTGATAATAATCAGAAAATAAATTTCTCATGTTCTATACTATCAGAATCTAATAACAAATATTAAGGGAAAAGTCAACATACTCATGTAAACTGCTAGGCATATTGAACCCTTGAGATAGACTCAAGTGTATAATCTCCATCATATATACATATATATATATATATGTGTAATGTTTTGTATATACAAGTTAAGTATACACATAATTTTGTGTATATAAGAGTTAAGTCAAAAAGAAATTGTTGAATATCAGAGATAAACAAATGTAGATTGCAGGTGGACCTGAATCCTTAAAAATGTTATTATGTGAGACAATGCTACAGTTTCAGATATAAGTAAATAAGAAATGTATATATGCAAAAAACCATTAATATAGCTTTTTACAAAATGTTCATTTAAATGTGTAGATTATATATTTATATATCACATGTGCATTACAATTTATTTCATAATTACACTATGTGAATTTGCTAATTCCTCCACTTAAGTTATCTTACATTCCGATACATTGAGAGAGCAAGAATTTCCCTTGAGGAACCTACAGTAAATTGCAAGCTTGGAATTACAAGTTTGGAATTTCTGGGTTAATTACATCCTAGTAGTCAAAATAAGACACAAGGCTTATCAATGCGCTATAGGAACATCTTACTTTAAACCAATCCAATATACAGACCTTTGAAAGTAAAAGATCAACTGCACAGATTTTTTTTTTAACTAAAGAAGGTATCAGTAAATCTATGTAAATATCCAAATTCACACAAATTTTCTAAAGAGTTAAAATTATTAAATTTCAAATTAGTATTTTTATATGCTTTTGATCAAAATATAATATTTGCTTCACCATAAGTTGAAGATATTAAGAAAATATAATCTAAGGTTTATTACAAAAAATAATGGCCTCTGATAGATATACAGAGAATAATATATTCTTAAATTTTAAAATTTCCTAACATTTACAGTCTATACATTCTTCTTTCTTTCTAATTAGGATCTAGAAGACGATTAAGGGAAGGTCGTTCTCAGTGAAAATCCAAAAACCAGACAAAAATGTTTATACAACCCTAAGTCAATAACCTGACATTAGAAAATTGTGAGAGCCAAGTTGACTTCAGGAACTGAAACATCAGCACAAAGAAGCAATCATCAAATAATTCTGAACACAAATTTAATATTTTTTTTCTGAATGAGAAACATGAAGGAAATTGTGTAGTTAGCCTCCTGTGGTAAAGGAATTGAAGAAAATATAACACCTTACACACTTTTTCATCTTCACATTAAAAGTTATGGCTAACTTTGGAATCCATTAGAGAAAAATCCTTGTCACCAGATTCATTACAATTCAAATCGAACAGTTGTGAACTGTTATCCCATTGAAAAGATGGAGCCTTGTATGTATGTTATGGATACATAAAATGCACGCAAGCCGTTATCTCTCCATGGGAAGCTAAGTTATAAAAATAGGTGCTCGGTGTACAAAACTTTTTACATCAAAAGGCTTTGCACATTTCTATATGAGTGGGTTTACTGGTAAATTATGTTATTTTTTACAACTAATTTTGTACTCTCAGAATGTTCGTCATATGCTTCTTGCAATGATATTTTTTAATCTCAAACGTTTCAATAAAACCATTTTTCAGGTATAAAGAGAATTACTTCAAATTGAGTAATTCAGAAAAACTCAAGATTTAAGTTAAAAAGTGGTTTGGACTTGGGAACAGAACTTTATACCTCTTTTACTGTAACAAGTACTCATTAAAGGAAATTGAATGAAATTAGTGTTTCTTGAGTTTTTCTTTTTTTAACTTTTAAGCTCAGGGGTGTGCAGCCATGTGCAGGACGTGCAGGTTTGTTATATAGGTGAACATCTGTCATGGGGGTTTTTGTACAGATTAAGTTATATAAAGAATCATTAGACAGCCGGGCTCAGTGGCTCATGCCTGTAATCCCAGCACTTTGGGAGGCTGAGGCAGGTCGAGACCATCTTGGCTAATGTGGAGAAACCTCTCTATTAAATACAAAAAATTAGCCGGGTGGTGGGGTCACCGGAGTCCCATTAAGGCTGAGGCAGGAGAATTGCTTGAACACAGGAGGTGGAGGGTATGGTGAGCCAAGATCGTGCCATTGCACTCAAGCCTAGGTAACAGAATGAGACTCCTTATTTAAAAAAAAAAAAAAAAAGGCTTACGGCCCAAAGCAATTTACAGATTCAATACTATTTCTATTAAACTCCCAATGGCACGCTTCACTGAACTAGAAAAAAAACTATTTTAAAATTTAGATGAAACCAAAAGAGCACCTGAATAGCCAAGGGCATCCTAAGCAAATAAATAAATAAATAAATAAATAAATAAATAAATAAATAAATAAATAACCAATGCTGGGAGAACCACATTACTAACATCAAACTACACTAGGGGTTACAGTAACCAAAACAACGTGGTACTGATATAGAAACAGGCATGTAGATCAATGGAACAGAATAAGGAGTCCAGAAATAAGATCACACACCTATGACCATCTGATCTTCAACAAAGCCCCTGTGATTCTTATAAACACTAAGGCTTTTGTTTTATTGTCTGTTTGAATAGCTATTTTAAAGTATAATTACATTACAATGAATTGAAAATATTTGTGTGCAATTTGATAAGTTTGGGCATACTATACACCTGTGAAAACCATCACTACACTCAGGCTTGTAAATATATTCATTATCACCAAAAGTTTGCTTATGCCCTTTTTAATTCCTACCTTCCTACCTCTTCTTGCCCCAGCTCCAGGCAACCACAGATCTACCTTCTATCACTACAGATAATTACATTTTCCAACTTCTATACAAATTGAATCACACAGTATGCATAGTTTCTTTTTTGTCTGATCCTACTTTCTCTTGAGTTAACATGTAATAGTGGAATGACTGGATCATATAAAATGTATAGCACAAACATTTTTGGAAACTACTAGGTGATACTCCAAAGTAATTACACTATTTTGCATTCCCACCAGAAATATGTGAGAGTTCCAGTTCCTTTTACCAACACTTAACATGGTCTGTCTTTCTAATTTAACTATTCTAATAGGTATGTAATAGAATCTCATTGTGGTTTTAATTTGCATTTCACTAATGCATGTTTTCCATGTGCTTATTTGACATTTGTGTATCTTTTATTTATATAAATTTATTGTACAAGTGCAATTTTGTGACATGCATAGATTGCATAGGAGTCAAGTTAGGGCTTTTAGGGCATTCATCACCCCAATAACACAGATCATATCCATTAAGTAATTTCTCATCATCCTCCTCCCATCTTCACCCTTCCAAGTGTCCATTATCTATCATTACGCTCTCCAGGTCCATGTGTACAAATTATTTAGCTCCCACATGAATGAGAACAGCAATATTTGCCTTTATGCATCTGACTTGTTTCACTTAAGATAATGGCCTTCTGTTTCATCCATGTTGCTGCAAAAGACATGATTTAATTTTTATGGAATAAATAGTATTCTATTGTGTAGAAGTATTGTCTTTTCTTTATCCAATTATCTGTGGATGGACACTCAGTTGATTCCATATCTTTGATATTGTTGATAGGGTTGCAATAAGCATACAAGTGCAGGTACCTTTTTAATATATTGATTTATTTTCCTTTAGGTAGATATACCATAGAGGGATGGCTGGATTGAATGATAACTTTATTTTTAGTTCTTTGAGAAATTTCCATATTGTTTCCCATAGAGGTTGTAATAATTAACATTCCCACCAATAGTGTATTAGAGTCTCCTTTCCTCTGCATCTTTGGTGATCTGTTCAAATCTTTTGCCAAATATTAATTAGATTCATTTTTTTAAAATTGATATTATTGAATTTTGAGTTTCTTATACATTTTGAATATAAATTTTTTATCAGATATATAAGGTGAAATGTTTTCTCCAAGCATGTGAACTTTCCTTTCATTCTCTTAACAGTATTTTCAAAACACTGAAGTCAAATTTATCTCTTTTTTTCTTTTCATGGGTTGTGTTTTTCATGTCATCAAAGAAATATTATGTTCACTGAAAGTCGCAAAAATGTTCTAATACATTTTCTCTTATAAGATTTATTAGTTTTTTTTTTTACATTAAGTGTAATGTTAAAAAAAAGTGTTCATGGTTAAAGGAAAGGTTCTTTTTTTTCTATAGGTTACCAATTATTCCAATTCCACTTTCTGAAAAAGCAATTCTTTCTCTACTGATTTGCCTTTGCATATTTGTAAAAAGGGCCACATTTTGTGGGCCTATTTCTGTTACTTTATTTCTATTCTTTCTTTTTGTTCAATTCATCTATTTGTGTTTCTTATTGCAAATACCACACTGACTTGATTACTGTAGGTTTAAAGTAAGTCTCAAAAAGGGTAAATCCCCAATTTCGTTCATCCTTTTCAAAGTTGTTTTGGCTATTTTAAGTTATTTGCATTTCCATAGAATTTTTACATCAGCTTGGCAATTTTCTATTTAAAAAAATAAAAATATCTGCTGGGTTAATAATTGGGACTGTGTTGAATCTACAGATCAATTTGCGGTTAATTGAAATCTTTATAATATTTAGTCTCCAAACCATGAACAAAACATATCTGTTAGTTTACTTAGGGTCTTCCTTATTTTCTCACCAACGCTTTATCATTTAAAGTTTACAGGTCTTCCACGTCTTTAAATACTTAGGAAGAACTTGACAAAAGATGTGGAAAATCCATAAACTTAAAATGATAAAGCACTGGTGAGAAAATATTATAAAGATTTCAATTTTTGATGGAATTATGAATGGCATTGTTTTTATTTAAATTTCTGATTGTTTACTTTCTGTATTTTCAACTTGTATTCTGTAACCTTGTTAAATTCAAGGTTTAATTCTAGTATTAGATTAATTCTAGTATTTTTAAGATTATATAGTATTTTATACATAGATAATTATGCTGTTTGCAAATAAAGATAATTTTACCTCTGTCTCTGTGATCTGGATGCTGTTTGTATTTTCTTTTCTTATGTCACAGGTTGATGTTGAATAGTGGAACAATATCGAGTAGAAGTGGTAAGAGTAGACATGTTTAATCTCTGTGATCTTAGAAAAAAGCATTCAGTCTTTCAACTTTAAGTATGTTGTTTTCTTCCTTAAACGTTTGGTAGAATTCAACAGTAAAGTTATCTAGGCCTGCAATTGTCTTTGAGGGAAGGTTTCTAACTACAAATTCTCTTTATTTAATAAATAAAGGGTTATGCTGATTACCCATTTTTTCTTGAGTGATATTTTGTAGTTTGTGTCTTTCAAGGAATGAAACTTTTCTATTTCACACAACTGTCAAATTTATTGTATTGTTCAAAATATTCCATTATAATCCTTCAAATATCTTAGTGATGTTATCTCTCTCATTCCTGAAACTGGTAATTTGTGTCCTCTCTTATTTCCCTAACCAATCTATTAAGCCTTCAATCAATTCGTTGATTTTGTTCAAAAAACAATCCTTTGGTTTCATTAATTTTCTGTGTCATGTTGCTGTTTTCTGTTTTGCTGATTTCCACCCTAATGTGTGTCATTGCCTTTTGTCTACTTAATTTGACTTCAATTTGATCTTTGTTTTTCAGTTTCTAAACTGTGTGTGTTTGTGTCTCATGTCTCTACATAACTTTTTGAACATATGGACTATAATTATAGTAACTGTTTAATGTCTTCTGCTAATTCTAACAATTGTCCCAGATCTGGGTAAGTTTAGTTGGTAATTTTTTTTTTCCTCATTTTGCACTGTATTTTCCTGTTTCTTTTCAAGCCTGGTAATCTCTGGTTGCTAAACATTGTAAATTTTGCCTTGCTGGCTGCTGGATATTTTTGTACTTCTATAAATATTCCTGCACTTTGGTCTAAGATGTGGTTTGGTTATGGAAACGGTTTAATTCACTGGGGTCTTGTGTTTAAGATTTATTAAGCAGAGTCAGATCTGTGTATAATCTGGAGTTAATTATTACCTCCAGTTTAGGCATGACTTTTCTTAGAACTATTCCCAATGTCCAGTGAATTACGAAGCTTCAAAATCTAGATGGTGGGAATAGGTGCTATTTAAGGCTTTATGTGAGAAATTGTTTTCTCTAATTTTTCAGATGGTTCTTTCTCTGACCTTTATTAGTTTTCTCATACGCATGTGTTGATCAGTATTCTGCTGAATACTTAGGTGAACCCTCTACGGATCTCCAGAGTTCTCTGTCTTTCTACAGCTCTGTCCTCTCTGGTCCTCAGTACTATGAACTCTATTTTCTTGGCCTCCTTCAATGCTCAGCTCCATCTTGTCTGCCAAGATTCACCTGGATTTCCCCTTCCTGCACTGCAGCCTAGGAAAAGACAGAAAGCTGGGGGCAATCACAGGGCTCATCTCACATTTCTTTTTATATCCAAAGAATCACTGTGATTCATTGTCTGATGCCTAGCATTTTGAAAACTGTTCTTTATCTTTTTTCCGGGTTCAAGCAATTCTTGTGTCTCAGCCACCTGAGCAGCTGGGAATTCAGGCATATGCCACCATGCCTGGCTAATTATTGTATTTTTAGTAGAGATGAGGTTTTGCCATGTTGGCTAGGCTGATCTCAAACCCCTGACCTCAAGTCATCTGCCCACCTCAGCATCCAAAAGTGCTGGAATTATAGGTGTGAGCCACTGCTCCCAGCCCTGTTTTTTAAATTTATTTTTGTTTTTTAAAAATTGTTTTACTCAGGAGAGAAAATATGGTCCCCGTTATTCCATTTTTCAAAAGTGCAACATCCTCTGCCATAGCATTTAGTTATATTAACTCCACTTTATAATCATAAACTTCACCTTTACATAGGAGCAGCCAACTAGAAAATGCTGAATATAAGAGGAACCAGACTGGAAAATGTTGATAAGACACTCACAAATCTATTATAAGTAGCAGAAAAAGAACCCAATATGAGCTATCTTACAGCCAGTATCATTGTTACACAATATGCACACATAATCAAACATATACCAATTAATTATTCAAAAATGGCAGCTGAGTTTAATTTATTGAGATGTTTATATTCATCCGAACAGCTATTTATTTTCAATTATTGGAAAAACGTTTCTTGAAGTTTCAGTACTTTTTAGTTTGTTTTGTTTTGTTTTTTGTTTTTGTTATTAATTTGTTTTTTTACATATAGGATTATTGCCTTTGGGGTCTTTGTAAGGTCTTACACAACATCTGATAATACTCATTGATGAAATTTCTACACTATATTGAGAAAAGACTGGTGATTTTCTAGCCAACCTAAGTTCTGAAAAACTCTTGAAAAACTAGGCCATATGTGAATAAGACTGCTAGATGACCTTCACTTTTAGCAATAATGCAATTAACTAATGCATTTTCTAAACTTTTATGAAGTCTCAAAAAAGTTATAAAAATATAGAAAAGTCTGAAAGATAAAGGGTATTAGTCTATTTTTTTACTGCTGTGAAGAAATACCCAAGACTGGGTAATTAATAGAGAAAAAGAGGTTTAATGGACTCACAGTCCCCATGGCTAGGGAGGCCTCAAAATTATCACTGAAGGCGAAGGAGTATCAAAGGCACATCTTACATGGTGGCAGGCAAGAGAACATGTTTAGAGGAACTGCTCTTTATAAAACCATCAGGTCTCATGAGACTTATTCAGTATCATGAGAATAGGAGGCGAAAACCCACCCCTATGATTCAATTACCTCCCATCGGGTCCCTCCTAGGATACATGGGAATTGTGGGAACTACAATTCAAGATGAGATTTGGGTTGGGACACAGTCAAACCAATCATTCCACCCCCAGCTCCTCCCACATCTCATGTCCTCACATTTCAAAACCAACCATGCCTTCCCAACAGTCCCCCAAAGTGTTACCTCATTTCAGCATTTACTCAAAAGTCTATATCCAAAGTCTCATCTGAGACAAGGCAAGTTCCTTCTGCCTATGAGCCTGTTAAATCAAAAGCAAGTTAGTTACTTCCTAGATAAAATAGGGGTATAGGCATTGGTAAATACAGCCATTCCAAATGGGAGAAATTGATTAAAACGAAGGGGCTGCAGGCCCCATGCAAGTCCAAAATCCAGTGGGGCAGTCAAATCTTAAAGCTCCAAAATGAGCTCCTTTGACTCCATGTTTCACATCCAGGTCATGCTGATACAAGAAGTGGGCTCCCACAGCCTTGGACAGCTCTGCCCCTGTGGCTTTGCAGGGTACAGCCTCCCTCCTGGCCACTTTCCTGGGCTGGCATTGAGTGTCTGTGGCTCTTTTAGGTGCACAGTTCAAGCTTTCAGTGGATCTACCATTCTGGGATCTGGAGGATGGTGGCCTTCTTCTCACAGCTCCACAAGGAAGTACCCCAATAGGGACACTGTGTGGAGGCTCCCACCCTATATTTCCCTTCTGCACTGCCCTAGCAAGGTTCTCCATGAGGACTCCACCCCTGCAGCACACCTCTGCCTTGACATCCAGGTATTTCCATACATCCTCTGAAAACTAGGCAGAGGTTCCCAAAAACTCAATTCTCAACTTCTGTGCACTCACAGGACCAACACCATGTGGAAGCTGTCAAGACTTTGGGACTTGCACTTTCTGAAGCAATGACCTGAGCTGTACTTTGGCCACTTTTAGCCATGACTGCAGTATCTGGGACACAGGGCACAAAGTCCCTAGGCTGCACACAGGAAGGAAGCCCCGAACCAGGCCCATAAAACCATTTTTTCCTCCCAGGTCCCTGAGCCTGTGATGGGAAGGTCTGCTGTGAAGGTCTCTCATATGCCCTGGAGACATTTTTCCCATTGTCTTGGGGATTACCCTTTGGTTCCTCATTACTTATGCAAATTTCTGCAGTGGCTTGAATTTCTCCCCAGAAAATGGGCTTTTTGTTCTATCACATCATCAAGCTGCAAATTTTCCAAACTTTTATGCACTGTTACTTCTTGAACACTTTGCTGCTTAGAAATTTCTTCTACCAGATACCCTAAATCATCTCTCTCAAGTTCAAAGTTCCACAGATCTCCAGGATGGGGGTAAAATGCAGCACATCTCTTTGCATAGCAAGAGTGACCTTTACTCCAATTTCCAACAAACTCCTCATCTCAATCTGAGACCACCTTAGCTAGGATTTTATTGTCCATATTACTATCAGCATTATAGTGAAAGCCATTCAACAAGTCTCTAGGAAGTTCCAAACTTTCCCACATCTTCCTGTCTTCTTCTGAGCCCTCCAAATTGTTCCAACCTCTGCCTGTTACCCAGTTCCAATGTTGCTTCCACATTTTCAGATATCTTAATAGCAGTACCCCACTCTACCAGTACCAATTTACTGTATTAGTCCATTTTTATACTGCTATGAAGAAATACCCAAGGCTGGGTAATTGATAAAGAAAAAGAGGTTTAATGGCACAGTCCCCATGGCTAAGGAGGCCTCACAATCATCCCAGAAGATGAAGGAGGAGCAAAGGCACATTTACATGGCAGCAAGCAAGAGAACTTGTGCAGGGAAACTGCCCTTTATAAAACCATCAGATCTCATGAGACTTATTCACTATCACAAGAACAACATAGGAAAACCCACCCATATAATTCAATTACCTCCCATCAGGTCCCTCCCACAACACGTGGGGATTATGAGAGCTATAATTCAAGATGAGACTTGGGTGAGTACACAACCAAACTGTATCAAAAGGTAACTAAGAGACTTCATAAAAGATAAACAATTTTATATTACATTTTTCAAGTAATTAGTGGTTGACCATAACAACAATAAACTTGGGATGATAAGAAATATTCCATATGAATTTTTAAAAAATACTTAAAGAGAAACAAAATCTACAAACAAGTATGTAAATTAAGGATCCAGCTCAGTGGATGAAATTTTAATAAGTGCTTCTTGAATAGATTTTTCCTGAAAAGTAATTTAAACTTAATTTGGTTAACTTTAGAAACTGTTCATTAGGCCATTTTTGTTACAAAAAAAAACCTATTTTCTTAATATGGCAGAAAAATACATCATTTGATTAAAATATTAAGTCACTAACTTATTTTGCTCTAACAGAGTTCAATTAAATTTTTCCTGAAGTTCATTAATATTGCCAAAACTTGAGTTGCAATCATTTGAACTATGATTTCTGTTTGCTTCTCTTAATACAATAAAGCAATTACCTCTCACATCCTTTGTAATGATGACATCCATGTACACTCCTTGCAAAGATGGCAAATGACCTGCCAGAAACATACATTCCTATGTAATCTCTGCAGACCCAAAGTTGCTCCTTTATTCGTGATCTTAGCTCTGGTGTAAAGAGACCTTCAAAAACTTAACATAAAGAGAAAATTAAAATCAATGGATTTTCTTCTACTATTTCTCTAACTATATTTCTCTAACCAATTTTCTTGCCAAGCATAGGAGAAGCATTAGAACAATTAATTTATAGAGTCTTGAAAGGCTGAGGCAGAAATTAATAGTTTATACTACAATATTCATTGAATAAAGAATACCTTTAATTACTAGATCTTCAACTGGAACATCTCAGTAGACACATTGAGATTCATCAAGGAAACAACTCGACCTAAGAATAATGGAGAGGAGCAAGACAGGATGACCACCCACCTGAGAGTATCACAAAGTCAGGGGAGGCTTCCTCACCATGGGAAAATGATGAATAAGTAAGAGTCCCTGGAGACCCACAATTCTTCCATGGACCTTTGCAACACTGAACTCAGGAGATGCCCAGTGAGCCCCCAACCAGGGGCTCCAGACCAACACAGAGAGCTATGGGGAGTCTGGGCAGAGCTACAACTCAGGTACATGCAGAGTCCCTGGAGCCTTGATTCCCTGGACATCCCAGAATTAGCGGCAGCAGCTCTGGCTGTGGAGGAGGACAGGTTCTCTCACATGCCCCCAGGAAAGGAACTAAATCCAGGGTCCTGAGCAGCATTGGACTGCAAGCCTCACCTCCACTGCATCTCACAGGCTAAGGACCACCTGCCTGGGTCTCCAGCCACCAACCCTCTGGACTCTAAGCAGGTAACAGCTCTGTACTTCTCTGGGATGAAGCCCCCAGAAAGAGAGGCTGGCCAGCATTTCTGCTGTCTTGCAGCCCCCGCTTCTATAGCTTTCAGGCTCGAGAAGTGATTAGGGAGAGGTGCAGATCTCCATTGCAGTGTTAGCCATCCCATGGAAAAGCAGTCAGGCTATTTTTTATGTGGCTCCCAGATGGCTCCTGCTTCTCCTCATGGGGGAAGACCCACTAAACTGGGACTCCAGCCACATCCCACCAAGGATCTTGGGCCAGTAGCAGCTCTGCACTTTCCTGGGACAGAGCTCTGAGAGTGAGAGGCCAGATGCCACTCTTGTTGTCTCACAGCCCTTGCCACTATACCCTGTGAGTTCTGGGGAGTATGTGGTGAGTACGCAGTGGCATGGCTGACTGTCCAAAATAGTCAGAAAAAAATGAAGAAAAAAGGATAAAAAAGAATGAACAAAACCTCTGAGAAATATGGGATTACATAAAGAGAGCAAACCTGTGACTCACTGGCATTCCTGAAAGAGATGGGGAGAAAGCAAGCAACTTGGAAAACATTTTTCAGGATATCGTCCATGAAAACTTCCCCACCCTTGCTAGACAGACCAATATTCAAATTCAGAAAATGCAGAGAACCCCTGCGAGAACCATCTCCAAGACACAATAATCAGATTTTACAAGGTCAAAATGAGAGAACAAAATGTTAAAAGAAGCTAGAGAGAAGGGGCAGGTCACCTACAAAGGGAAGCCCATCGGGCTAACAGCTGGCCTTTCAGGAGAAACACTACAAGCCAGAAAGAGATTCAGAGCTTATATTCAGCATTCTTTAAGAAAATAATTTCCAACCAGGAATTTTGTATCCTGCCAAACTGAGCTCCATAAGTGAAGGAGAAATAAGATCCTTTACAGACAAGCAAATGCTGAGCAAATGCTCACCAAACCTGCCTTACAAGAGGTCCTGAAAAGTGCACTAAATATGAAAAGAAAGGATGATTACCAGTCACTAAAAAAACACACATAAGTACACAGACCAATGACACCATAAAGCAACCACACAAACCAGTCAACCTGATAACAATACAATGATGGGATCAAATCTGCACATATCAATATTAACCTTGTATGTAAACAGGCTAAATGCCCCCAATTAAAAGACACAGAGTGGCATGCTGGATAAAGAAGCAAAACCCAATGGTATGATATCACCAAGAGACCAATCTTACATGCAGTGACAGCATAGCCTCAGAATAAAGGGATGGAGAAAAATCTACCAAGCAAACAGAAAACAGAAAAAGTAGGGACTGGTATCCTCATTTTAGATAAAATGGACTTTAAACCAACAAAGATTTTTTAAAAAGATAAAGAAGAGCATTATATTAGGTGAGTGCAGAAGTAATTGCAGTTTTTGCATTGTTGGAATTTGCCATTTAATACTGGGATAGATTCCTAAATAAATGTGGCTATGTTATACATCATTTTAATGGGCATTTCTTGCTTTATGGTTTTTTGCTAACGACTTGTTACTTGCTCTTTATGTTATGTTTATTTTAGGCTATGGAAATGATGTTAGACTAAAAGAAAATTTGAGCGATTTTCTTATTCAAGTTCAAGATGGGTCATAAAGCAATGGAGAAAACTTGCAACATCAACAACACATTTGGCCCAGGAACTAACAAATATACAGTGCAGTGATGGTTCAAGAAGTTTGTCAAAGGATATGGAAGTTGACAATGACGAACTGAGAGTGATCATCAAAGCTGATCCTCTTACAACTACACAAGAAGTTGCTGAAGAACTCAATATTGACCATCCTATGGTCATTTGGTATTTGAAGCAAATTGGAAAGGTGAAAAAGCTCCATAAGTACCTGCTTATTGATGCCTCATGAGCTGAACAAAAAAAAAAAAACTTGTCCTTTTGAAATGTCATATTCTCTTATTCTTCACAGTGACAATGAGCCATTTCTCAATTGGATTGTGATGTGTGACAAAAAGTGGATTTTGTACAATAACCGTCAAGGACCAGCTCAGTGGTTGGACTGATAAGAAGCTCCAAAGAACTTCCCAAAGCCAAGCTTGCACCAAAAAGAGGTCATGGTCACTGTTTGGTGGTCTGCTGCCAGTCTGATCTTCTACAGCTTTCATGAATCCCATTGAAACCATTACATCTGAGAAGTATGCTCAGTAAATTGATGAGGTGCACTGAAAACTCTATTGCATGCAGCCAGCATTGGTCAACAGAAAGGAGCCGATTCTTTTCCATGATAACATCTGAATGCACGTTGCCCAACCAATGCTTTGAAAGTTGAACAAATTGGGCTATGAAATTTGCTTCTCACCAACCAACCACCACTTCTTCAAGCATCCCAAAAACTTTTTGCAGGGAAAATGCTTCCACAACAAGCAAGATGCAGAAAACGCTTTGCAAAAGTTTGTCAAATCCCAAAGCACAGATTTTTACACTATAGGAATAAACAAACTTATTTCTCATTGGCAAAAATGTGTTTATTATAATGGTTCCTGTTTTGATTAATAAAGATGTGTTTGAGCCTAGTTATACTGATTTAAAATTCATGGTCTGAAACCACAATGACCATTGCACCAATAATGGTAAAGGATTCAATTCAACAAGAATACCTAACTATCCTGAGTATATACACACCAAACATAGCACCACCTGGATTCATAAAGCAAATTCTTAGAGATTTATGAAGCGACTTACATTCCCACACAATAATAGTGAGAGATTTCAACATGCTACTGACAGTATTAGACACATAATAGAAGCAGAAAATGAACAAACATCCAGTACCTGAACTGAACACTTGACCAAATAGACCTAATAGACATCTACAAAACTCTCTATCCCAAAACAACAGAATATACATTCTTCTCATGGCTACATGGCACATACTGTAATATAGACCACACAACAGGACATAAAACAATCTTTTGCAAATGCCAAAGAATCAAAATCATACCAACCATGTTCTTGGACCACAGCACAATAAAAATAGAAATCACTACAAAGAAAATCACTCAAAACCATACAATTGTATGGAAATTAACCTGCTATGGAATGGTTTTTTGATAAATAATGAAATTAAGGCAGAAATCAAGAAATTATTTGAAACTAATGAGAACAAAGATACAATACACCAGAATCTCTGGGACACAGGTAAGGCAGTACTAACAGGATAATTTACAGCACTAAATGCCCCCGTCAAAAAGTTGGACAGATTCCAAGTTAACAACCTAACATCACAACTAGAAGAACTGTAGCAGCAAGAATAAACCAACCCCAAAACTAGCAAAGGACAAGAACTAACCAAAATTAGAGCTGAAGTGAAGGAAAGTGAGATGTGAAAAACCATACAAAAGATCAATGAATGCAGGAATTGGTTCTTTAAAAAATTAGTAAGATATACAGACTGCTAGCTAGACTAATAAAAAAGACAGAAGATCCAAATAACACAATCAGAAATCAAAAGGGGGACATTACCACTGACCCCACAGAAATACAAAAAAAAAATTATCAGAGATTACTTTGAACACCTCTTTGCAGACACACTAGAAAATCTAGAAGAAATGGGTAAATTCCTGGACACATACAACTTTCCAAAGCTGAATCAGGAAGAAATTGAATCCTTGAACAGACTAATAATGAGTTCTAAAGTTGAATCAGTAATAAAACAAAGACACAACATACCAGAATCTCTGGGACACATTTAAAGCAGCGTGTAGAGGGAAATTTATAGCACTAAATGCCCACAAGAGAAAGCAGGAAAGATCCAAAATTGACACCCTAACATCACAACTAAAAGAACTAGAAAAGCAAGAGCAAACACATTCAAAAGCTAGCAGAAGGCTAGAAATAACTAAAATCAGAGCAGAACTCAAGGAAATAGAGACACAAAAAACCCTTCAAAAAATTAATGAATCCAGGAGCTGGTTTTTTGAAAAGATCAACAAAATTGATAGACCGCTAGCAAGACTAATAAAGAAGAAAAGAGAGAAGAATCAAATAGATGCAATAAAAAATGAAAAAGGGGATATCACCACCGATCCCACAGAAATACAATCTACCATCAGAGAATACTACAAACACCTCTATGCAAATAAACTAGAAAATCTAGAAGAAATGGATAAATTCCTTGACAAATACACCCTCCCAAGACTAAACCAGGAAGAAGTTGAATCTCTGAATAAACCAATAACAGGTTCTGAAATTGTGGCAATAATCAATAGCTTACCAACCAAAAAGAGTCCAGGACCTGATGGATTCACAGCTGAATTCTACCAGAGGTACAAGGAGGAACTGGTACCATTCCTTCTGAAACTATTCCAATCGATAGAAAAAGAGGGAATCCTCCCTAACACATTTTATGAAGCCAGCATCATCCTGATACCAAAGCCTGGCAGAGACATAACCAAAAAAGAGAATTTCAGACCAATATCCTTGATGAACATTGATGCAAAAATCCTCAATAAAATACTGGCAAACCGAATCCAGCAGCACATCAAAAAGCTTATCCACCATGATCAAGTGGGCTTCATCCCTGGGATGCAAGGATGGTTCAACATACGCAAATCAATAAATGTAATCCAGCATATAAACAGAACCAAAGACAAAAACCACATGATTACCTCAATAGATGCAGAAAAGGCCTTTGACAAAATTCAACAACCATTCATGCTAAAAACTCTCAATAAATTAGGTATTCATTGGACATATCTCAAAATAATAACAGCTATCTATGACAAACCCACAGCCAATATCATACTGAACGGGCAAAAACTGGAAGCATTCCCTTTGAAAACTGGCACAAGACAGGGATGCCCTCTCTCACCACTCCTATTCAACATAGTGCTGGAAGTTCTGGCCAGAGCAATCAGGCAGGAGAAGGAAATAAAGGGTATTCAGTTAGGAAAAGAGGAAGTCAAATTTTCCCTGTTTGCAGATGACATGATTGTATATCTAGAAAACCCCATCGTCTCAGCCCAAAATCTCCTTAAGCTGATTAGCAACTTCAGCAAAGTCTCAGGATACAAAATCAGTGTACAAAAATCACAAGCATTCTTGTACACCAATCACAGACAAACAGAGAGCCAAATCATGAGTGAGCTCCCATTCACAATTGCTTCAAAGAGAATAAAATACCTAGGAATCCAACTTACAAGGGATGTGAAGGACCTCTTCAAGGAGAACTACAAACCACTGCTCAATGAAATCAAAGAGGATACAAACAAATGGAAGAACATTCCATGCTCATGGGTTGGAAGAATCAATATCGTGAAAATGGCCATACTGCCCAAGGTAATTTATAGATTCAATGCCATCCCCATCAAGCTACCAATGACTTTCTTCATAGAATTGGTAAAAACTATTTTAAAGTTCATATGGAACCAAAAAAGAGCCCGCATCGCCAAGTCAATCCTAAGCCAAAAGAACAAAGCTGGAGGCATCATGCTACCTGACTTCAAACTATACTACAAGGCTACAGTAACCAAAACAGCATGGTACTGGTACCACAACAGAGACATAGATCAATGGAACAGAACAGAGCCCTCAGAAATGATGCCGCTTATCTACAACTATCTGATCTTTGACAAACCTGACAAAAACAAGAAATAGGGAAAGGATTCCCTATTTAATAAATGTTGCTGGGAAAACTGGCTAGCCATATGTAGAAAGCTGAAACTGGATCCCTTCCTTACACCTTATACAAAAATTAATTCAAGATGGATTAAAGACTTAAATGTTAGACCTAAAACCATTAAAATCCTACAAGAAAACCTAGGTATTACCATTCAAGACATAGGCATGGGCAAGGACTTCATGTCTAAAACACCAAAAGCAATGGCAACAAAAGCCAAAATTGACAAATGGGATCTAATTAAACTAAAGAGCTTCTGCACAGCAAAAGAAACTACCATCAGAGTGAACAGGCAACCTACAGAATGGGAGAAAATTTTTGCAACCTACTCATCTGACAAAGGGCTAATATCCAGAATCTACAATGAACTCAAACAAATTTACAAGAAAAAAACAAACAACCCCATCAAAAAGTGGGCATAGGACATGAACAGACACTTCTCAAAAGAAGACATTTATGCAGCCAAAAAACACATGAAAAAATGCTCATCATCACTGGCCATCAGAGAAATGCAAATCAAAACCACGGTGAGATACCATCTCACACCAGTTAGAATGGCCATCATTAAAAAGTCAGGAAACAACAGGTGCTGGAGAGGATGTGGAGAAATAGGAACACTTTTACACAGTTGGTAGGACTGTAAACTAGTTCAACCATTGTGGAAGTCAGTGTGGCAATTCCTCGGGGATCTAGAACTAGAAATACCATTTGACCCAGCCATCCCATTACTGGGTATATACCCAAAGGACTATAAATCATGCTGCTATAAAGACACATGCACACGTATGTTTATTGTGGCACTAGTCACAATAGCAAAGACTTGGAACCAACCCACATGTCCAACAACGATAGACTGGATTAAGAAAATGTGGCACATATACACCATGGAATACTATGCAGCCATAAAAAATGATGAGTTCATGTCCTTTGTAGGGACATGGATGAAACTGGAAAACATCATTCTCAGTAAACTATCGCAAGGACAAAAAGCCAAACACCGCATATTCTCACTCATAGGTGGGAATTGAACAATGAGAACTCATGGACACAGGAAGGGGAACATCACACTCTGGGGACTGTTGTGGGGTCGGGGGAAGGGGGAGGGACAGCATTAGGAGATATACCTAATGCTAAATGACGAGTTAATGGGTGCAGCAAAACAACATGGCACATGGATACATATGTAACAAATCTGCACATTGTGCACATGTACCCTAAAACCTAAAGTATAAAAAAAAAAAAGTCTACAAACCAAAAAAGCCCAGGCCCAGACAGATTCACAGCCAAATTCTACCAGATGTAAAATAATAAATAACTGGTACCATTCTTACTGAAACTATACCAAAAACTGAGGAGGATTAATTCTTCACCAGCTCATTCTATGAGGCCAGCATCATCCTGATACACATCAATTAAAAAAAAACTTCAGACCAATATCCTTGATGAACATTGATGCATAAATCTTCAACAAAATGCTAGCAAACCTAATCCAGCATCACATCAAAAGCTAATGCATCATGATCAAGTAGGCTTTCTTCCTGGGATACTAGGTTGCTTCAACATATGCAAATCATTAAATGTGATTTGTCACATAAACAAAAACAAAAACCACATAATTATTTCAATAGATGCAGAAAAGACTTTCAATAAAATTCAACATTCCTTCATGTTAAAACTCCTCAGAAAACTAGGCATTACAGGAACATATTTTAAGATTATAAGAGCTACCTATGAAAAACCCACAGCCAATATCAAACTGAATGGGAAAAAGCTGGAAGAATTCCCTTGAAAATGGGCACAAGACAAGGATGAAAAGTCCAGTGGTATCAGGAACACATGGGCATACACATGAAGACTTTAAGAGTGTCTTAGTGAAGAGCCTGCCTTCTAGTCCTGTCCTCCTGTTTGCTGTATTGCTTTTATTTTTCCGTTTTCCCTGAATCTGGCCTTTGCTCCCATTACTATCCTTTGGATCCTTATGATTTGTTTTTCAGACTATGGCAAGTTTCCCAGTTGGACTTCCTACTTAGAGTGTCTCTTGGTCTTACTTCATTTGTAAAAATTCAATTCACTTTTATTTCTAAAGCTCAGTTCTGATAATGTCACTCCGTGGCTCAGTGACTTTGAACACTTTCACTTAACTATAGAAGAATGTCTACACTTCTATTTAGACATTTAAAATGCCCTTGGAAAATTAATATTAACTTAATCTAATTCTAAGAGTTGACAAATACTGTATATGCTGACATAAATTGTATTACTCCCCATTTCCTAGATGAGCTTAGTATAATATTTCCGATGTTTCTTTCCTCTTTATGTTGAAGACTCTGCTCAAGTCCCACATAGTCCCAGGCACCCATGTGGATGTGCCCAGACAAACCACCCCATCCTCTTCTGATCTCACAGAGTGCTTTGGTGAAACCTGTCTTTTGTCACATATCTTAGCCAATCTTGTCTCTCCAGAATTAGTTTGTTCAGCAAACATGAAACTGTATTATCATGTCATCTTTCCTACAAAATTTTAGACTTTAGATAAAATGCCACATTTTTGTCTCATCCTTGTATCCCCATGGCTCCTAACGTTTCATATGGATTACATTTAATGAATGACTGAAATAAATTTATTTAAAAATTTTATTAAAGGCCTTTCAAATATTTCTCCTGAATCAGAGTTGTAGTGTTTCCAATTGTGACTCCATCCAATTTCTCTCCATTTGTAATAAACATTCCTAGACAAGAAAGCTGTAAACAACACATTTAGAGGGAAAAAAAAAGTGGTCTCAGAATCTTTTCAAGCTGTTGTCTTCTGTACACATCTGGTGGTGGTTATTAGTCACAGGAAAATGCCTAAGAGTTTACAAGTTATATTTTAGTCAGTTCTCCTTCAAAGTCTCTCCATGTTAGCCAACCATTATTAGTCCCTGACTGTACCAGCCCGCTCCATGTACACACACGTTGCTTCCTACTTCAAATCTTCCTGATCATTCTTTACACCAGTAAAGTGAGAAACTATAATCAATCCTAGGTTGAACACACTCTGAGAACTCCAGAACTGTGTTTTCCCTTCACATGGACATATTGCTTTAAATTCACACCAGATTTTTTTTTGTTTTGTTAAGGATTATTTGGCTCTTAATAATGTGTTGTTAATTAACTGTTATTGCATTTGGCAAAATGATAGCCCCATTATGAAACTGATCTCCCTAGTGCAGATCCAACTATAAATACAAGTTACTGATAACTCATAAACTTGTAGAGTTTTGCTCTTCCAATACTGCAATTAATACCTATTCTTAAGCATAATAATAGATTCTTGTCACATATATGCACAGAGTACACCAAAATGCTTGGACACAGAATTCAGAATTATTCCAAATTTATTGTGGTATGTTATTTCTCTCAATTTTATGAGTCATGACATATAGGAGATAGAAAAAGTTAATTTAAAAGTTATGTTCTCACATCATCTAATTGGATATGACACATTACTATTTTTAGCTGCATTTCTCAGCTTTTATGTTAATGTATTTATTAGGATCCATTAGCTTGCAAACAACAGAAAATCAACCCATAATATATTGAGCAAGACAAAAAAGTATTAGTTTATATACAAGTAAATATCCTCAAATAGCTGACAGATGTCAAGGAAGAGCTGCACACCAGAAATTTAGGAAGTGGGACTGGGGACTCTATCTCTTTCTAGTTAGATTTTTGTTTTTTTATTTTGTTTTGTTTTGTGTCTGTGTGTTCCTAGGGTGTGGAACATGGCTACTGATAATCTCAGTTCACAAACCCTCGATGAAAACATTGTTTTATATGTCAATGCCATAAAAAGGGAGAGCAATTGCTCTTCCACCCGTTACGTGTTCACTCTTTGGACCATTTATTCTGGACAAGAGAATGTGGTGACAAGAATGCACATAACTCACCAAGACCCAGATGTCTCACATAAAACAGCTACTGCAGTGCACAACAATCTATAACATGTTGAGGACTTCTGCGTTAATGTCATCAGAGGCGGTGCATGATAATATAGGGAATTAATTAGAAGAGTCCATTGTTTCATGGAGATAGTCAGGTTCGGATGGGCAACAGGGAAGCTTAATAGTGTGATACTATTTTAACATATACAGTTAGGTAAAAGTCAGTTCTTAGGTATCAAGTGGGTTAATAATAGTTCAGATATTCTCTCAAGAGGTGAAATGTAGCTGCCTTCTCATCTGTCACTGTAGATGTGTCCCCCTCCTATGCAGCAATAGCTTCTTTACCTAATGCCCCTTGTATCTGCCTTCCCTGCTTTTTTAAATAGTTTTCCTTGATCCAGGGAAGGAAATGTAAGTCATAAAAGCTTTTATTCTAATTTCTTACTCTCTTATCTTTTTTTTCTTTTTTTGGCTGGGACAGAGTCTTACTCTATTACCCAGGCTGGAGTACTGTGGCACAATCTCAGCTCACTGCAACTTCAACCTCCCAGGGTTCAAGTGATTCTCTCACCTCAGCCTCCTGAGTGGCTGGGACTAAAGGCACATGTCACCAAGTATTTTTGTAGAGACAGAGTTTCACCATGTTTCCCAGTCTAGTCTTGAACTCCTGGGCTCGAATTATTCTCCCACCTAGGCCTCCCAGTGCTGAGATTACAGGAGTGAGCTACTGCACCCAGTCATATTCTCAAATCTTTTAAAGCAAAATTTATTCTCTTTGAACAGAGCACTCCTGAAAATACAAGTAGCATAGGAAGTAATGAAAATACAAGTAGCATACATCAATTATGAAAAATCATCAAGTCCTTGTTTAGTCATTTTTATAGCTGAGTATCCTTTATTTATGCCTGGGTGATCTAAAAAGCTCATCGTTATCTATATCTTTTATTTTTTTCAGCTCTAAAGTGTTTTAATGGAGTATATAATTCAAAGGGGAATTATCCCTCCTAATTTAGAAAGTTCTTGGAATTTATTTTTAGCAATAGTCACCCAAAACATAAGATTTAACTTCTTATCCAAAGACAAATTTCTGAAGAACTACTACATCTATATTAAGTCACAAACTGAGGTGTATACAAGCTATTATCTGCTTAGTAGATTACTATTGTTTCTTGCTATAATCCGAATGTTCGTGTCCTTCTAAAATTCATATATGGAAATCCAATCCCCAATGTGATAGTATTAAGTGGTGGGACATTTGGACGGTGAGTAGATCATAGGGATGGGGCCCTTGTAAATAGGATTAGTGCCTCTGTAAACTCTTGAGATCTTTATAACCAATCAAACGGATATATCAAATAAGTTTTTGAACACAAGAATTTACAATTCAAATAAGAAAATTTAACTAGAATAGCTATAATCTGTTCATGTATTGCCACACTGATGTTTTTTGGAATTATAAAATTAATTAGATTAGGCTGGGCATGGTGGCTCACGCCTGTAATCCCAGGACTTTTGGAGGCCGAGGCGGGCAGATCATGAGGTCAGGAGATAGAGACCATCCTGGCTAACACGGTGAAACCCCATCTCTACTAAAAAAAAAAAAAAAAAATTAGCCGGGCGTGGTGGCGGGCACTTGTAGTCCCAGCTACTCGGGAGGCTGAGGAAGGAGAATCGCTTGAACCCGGGAGGCAGAGCTTGCAGTGAACTGAGATCGCGCCACTGCACTCCAGCCTGGGCGACAGAGCAAGACTCCATCTCAAAAAAAAAGAAATTAGATTAGGAGACAAATTAGAGAGAAGAAAGAAGAGATATGCATGCCCTGAAGAACTTCAGTAGCTGGAGATTAGTAAGAAGAGGAACATCTGGGACAAGAGATTGAGACAGAGAAGCAAAAGAGATGGGTAAAAAACCAAGGTCATGGTTTCAAGGGAAGCAAATGTTTCCAGAACAGAGTGAGCAAATGATGGCAGAAGTACATGCACTGATTATTCCAATGTAGATGTCATTATGGGCCTTGGCAAGGGAAGTATTGGGAGCAGAATCCAAGAGTGGATTAACAAGTAAAGGAAAAGCAAGACAATTACAGCAGTGTAAATTTTGAGAAATTTGCCTTTGAAGGGAACAGAAAATGGGAAGTACTTAGAGAGGGCTAAGGAATCATGAGAGGTGTTTTCTTAAAGAAAAACATATGAATATTTTTATTGAAATAATTCATTAAAATATATAAATTATAAGTATTACATGAAGCAAGATACTTCATGTTATAAACTGTTCAGGAAAATTTTCTGGGTGGTAGACAGAGTAAAAATATATCTAAAATATCTTATTAAAATCTTCCACACATCCAGATGAGGCAAATACGGACTGAATATTTTGTTTCCATAATCTTTTCTTCATTAACACTCGCATGATATTTTTTTACCATAATTTCTCACCTGGATTACTACATGCTATGGTTTGAATGTGCCTTCTCCAAAATTCAGGTGTTGCCAATGTGAAAGTATTAAGAAGTGGGGACTGTAAGGGTTGATTAGGCCTCGAGGGCTCCTTCCTCAGGAATGAGATTAAAGATCTTATAAAAGAAAGAGACTTTATACAATGTTCAGCTAGCTTGCCCTTCCACCTTCCACCATGTGAGGACACAGCAACAAGGCACCTTGGAAGCAGAGAGCAGCTCTCACCAGACAACTGAATTTGTTGGCACCTTGATCTTGAACTTTGCAGACCAACATGGTGAGAAAACAGTTTTCTGCTCTTTATGAACTACTCACTTTCAGGTATTTTCTAAGACACTACGTTAGTGTCTAATTGCCTCCAGCCTCTTGCTTCTTTGTTATCAATAATTTTTCAAAATCACAAATATGATGTCTGTTATTTAAAGTTTTCACTTTATCTTTTCAGGATAAAGGGTGAACTCCTTCCTCCAGCTCTTTATAATCAGCCTCAATCTCCTAAATATCTTCTCTCACTTCATTAATCATGCACCATTTTTCCAAACTACAATAATGTATTCAATATATCCTGACTCTTTCCTTCATACTTTTGCATATTCTTAGAATACACATTTGCTTAAAATGTTCTTTGCAACAATATTCAAACTCAAACCACACTCCTAAATACATACACCCTCACACATAAAATCCCCTTTTATAACTAGTTAACTTACAGTCATCTTTCAACCCTCAACTTAGATTTCACTTCCTCTGATAAGTTGTCTTATCCCACAAATTTGTTTTAGAGGCTGTCTTCATAAAGTTCATTTTAACATAATAGCACTTATCCCATTGTATCATGTCATTTATTTTCTTATCAGAATTGAAAGAAACTAGAAGTCTTTGAAGGCAAGTGTAATAGTCCATGGACCTTGTAGCTTCAGAACATACTGCAATGGCTGGCAATTGTGCTTAACATGAGATATAGCGAAATACCTGGAAGAAACTTGGAAAGAGTATTGGAGAGAGAAAGGAAGGATTTACAATTTATAGAAGTTTCTCAAGTGAACTTCAATTCTAATATGCTCACCTATTTGAGAACTACTGGTCTGGGTGAACATCTATTCCTGGGAAGCAAAAGGAAGAAAATACTTCATTATTTTGTTTGTGAGCCTGAAATCATACCTAATTAAAATAATACTTTGTTTTTCTTAACATAGCATCTGCTAAGAATTGCAGATGTCAAATTTTGGCACATTTTCAATAAATTTTCTAAACAGAAATTTAAAATTCATTACTTGAATCAGATAGGAGATTGGAAGAAAATAAAAAGTAACATTAATGATAACCATATTTTCTTCAAAATAAACTGCATGTTTTTTTAAAAACAAAAAACGTCATTCCATATGGTTTGGCTAATCCAGCTGAAATTGTCACTGCAAGTTTTGAAGTGGTATATTTTTACTGTTAAAGAAAAAAAAAGTCTACGGCCGGGCGCGGTGGCTCACACCTGTAATTCCAGCACTTTGGGAGGCTGAGGCGGGCAGATCATGCGGTCGCGAGATTGAGACCATCCTGGCTAACGCGGTGAAACCCCGCCTCTACTAAAATACAAAACAATTAGCCGGGCGTGGTGGCGGCGCCTGTAGTCCCAGCTACTTGGGAAGTTGAGGCAGGAGAATGGCATGAACCCGGGGGGGCGGAACTTGCCGTGAGCCGAGATCGCGCCACTGCACTCCAGCCTGGGCGACAAAGACTCCATCTCAAAAAAAAAAAAGTCTACAGCCTTCAACCATTAAATAATACAGGAAAAAAATAGAGAAATTCTTTTGCACAGTTTTATATATACATTTTCAAAACTGATTTGGCTTAAAAAAATCTGCATTCTATTCATGTAGGCTTAGTAAAGTGTTTTCCTTCTCCAGTCACCTATCTATACCTTCTTCTATTCTTTCCAAACTAACAGTACCATCTGCCTGCTATACATAAATTCAGAAGTTATTCCTCGAACTCAGATTACCATGTAAGGGCAAGGGAAAACAAGGAATATATTTAAACTTCTCATTCTGATTTCTTTATACGTCATGAACTTACAGAACTTGATTACTTGATTGTCATTTTCAGAATTATTTGTCATAATGCTGTGCTTACTAAATAGTTGGTTTTTGAGAGAACATACCATCTTTTTATAGAAAAACGGAATAAAACCACAGTAAAATATTTAGAATTTTTAATGCCTTTTGGATAATACAATTCTAGAGCTACAATTTTTAAAATGAAGCAAATTGAATTTCATTTTCTCCTGCCTTTCCACTTTTGAAATGTGTCAATGAATTCATCTGTAATCCACATCTCATCTTGACGCCACCTCATTTATTTACCCAACTCTGCCCTTGTCTCAGTCCCCTTCCATATCTAAGCCTTCCTGAATCTCAGCCCACACTCACATCACATACTCAGATCTGAGCCTATTCCTAAGCCAAGCTCAGACATAAATGAGAAATGAATTGAGGGATATCATATTTGATACTCTTTAAAACAGCTGTGTCATAATGAGTCAGATCCAAATCACAGAACTCTAAACTGCCGCCATGATGAGATTGCATTATTCCACAAATGACAACAAATGAAGCTTTCCTCCAAGAATGTAATTGAATATAAAAAATATAGTAACCATATGGAAAATAGTTTTCTCATTGCTGGAAGGAAATTAAGGAAAATTGAAATTATTAAAATTAAATTCATAAAATAATTTTCCTAAAACAATTTCCTCTGGCTGGATGTGTATTTTTGAAATACTTGTTTTGGATTGTGATTTGCTTTTATTTCTCCTTTTATATGTTTGATATTTATTTTTTAACATTATTTATGGTCAGGCTTATTTGAGGCATGTAAGATCTTCATCTGGAATATTTAGGCAAACACAAGCACTTTTAAACTAAGTTATTCAAACACTCTGGATTTTTTAAATCCTATTTTTCTGATCTTTATCTGTGACAATGAAGCAAAATGGACAGTTGGAATAATTGTATTAAAAAATCAAGACTAAATCCAGTTTTCTGTTTCATTGGTACTAAAAGAGCAAAAAAAAGAGTGAAAAACAAAAAGCAGAAGAAAATGCATTAGAAAATAGCACATTGGTCTCCCTATAACTAACTATTGGGTGAGTTCTGTAAAGTGTTTTCTAACCGTGTTTTGTTTTTTTTTCAGTATGCAAAGACAACATGTGTAGACAGATTTGAATCCCTTTTTCAGTTATCTGAAAAAATAACCATATTGCTTTCGAACATCCACAAATTAAATGAACCATCATGAAAAAAGCCATTCCATTCTGAGATCTCTGCTTTGGGATCAAGACAATCCAAACATTAGTTGATACCATCTGTACAGGGTTATAGATTAACCACTTTCAAGTTTCAGAGGATATGAAGTAGTATACTTAAGCCAAACCTTGAGAAGATGTGAAAGACCGTATCAATAGCCATTGATGTTTTCATAATACACAGATAAGAAAGACAAAAAGTGAAAAGTCTAGAAACTACATCAAGAAAGCCAATACCAGTTGAGGAAGTGTCTGGCTTTAACAAAGAATAAAGAAAAAGAACCTGCTAAGAGTTTACAATGCAATGGCACATCATAAGTTACTGCAGTATAAATAATGCATCTCTACCATATTCCATTTCTGAAGAAAAACAGATTTTTTTGGTAGTAATCTGTCTTAGTCTGTTTTTTGCAACTATAACAGAAGACCACAGGCTGAGTAATTTATAATGAAAAAAATGTATTGCTTCACAGTTCTGGAAGCTGGGAAGTTCAATAAAAAGGTGTTGGCATTTTGTAAAGACTTTCTTGCTGTATCATCTCATGGTGCAAGGGCAAAGTTAGGGCCAGAGAGAAAGCCAAAAGAGATTGAACTCCCCCTTTTGCAATAATGGCCTTAATCCATCCATTCTGGCCTCATGACATAATTGTTTCTCATTAGGCCCTACCTCTTAACACTGTTGCATTAGGGATTAAGTTTCCAATGCATGCTTTTTGGGGACATATTCAAACTATACATAGTCTGTAATTTAATTGTAGCTATACAAGTGGAAGCAGCAAAATAATCTTTATTAATAGAAAGCAAATTCATCTATTGGAATGGGGTTAAGGGTCATCTATTGTCACTTCAAAGGCATTGGGCAGACTGTCAGAAAACAGTAATTGATATTTAGAAGAATCACAGAGATAATGGCAAAGAAAGCTGCCAATTTTTTGATACAGCTAAAAACTTAGAAGCTGTAAGCCTTATTTTCCCAAACTTTGATCTCTTGCACTATAGTTGTCAGCCATTTAAATTCTACATATAATTTAGGCATAACAGTAATATTTTGTAGTTAATATTCATTTATATCAACCAACATATTTACTTTTTTATTTATTTATTTATTTTTTTTTGAGATGGAGTCTTGCTCTGTCACCCAGGCAGGAGCGCAGTGGTGTGATCTCTGCTCACTGCAACCTCTGCCTCCCAGGTTCAAGTCATTCTCCTCTCTCAGCTTCCCAAATAGCTGGGACTACAGGTATGTGCCACCATGCCCAACTAATTTTTGTATTTTTAGTAGAGATGGGGTTTCACCATGTTGGCCAGGCTGACCTCGAACTCCTGACCTCAGGGGATCTGCCTGCCTCAGCCTCCCAAAGTGCTGGGATTACAGGAATTTACTCTCATTCTGTTCTTTATTCTCTCCTGCTCTTCTGTGTTTTGAACTTTTTTTTTTTTTTTTTGCCTAAAAATATCCCTTCATTTATTTTCTTTAGTTCAAGCTCAATGCTGATAAACTCTCTTCATTTTTGTTTGTCTGAAAATGCTTTATTTCACCTACAGTTTTGAAAGATAACTTGACAGTATGTTAAATTATAATTTGGTAATTATTTTCTTTCAAAACCTAGCATGTCAGTATATTATCTTCTGGTTTTCAATGTTTCTCTTGAGAAATTAATAATTTTTGTTTCTTTAATAGAAATACAGCTTGTCTTCAGACTGCTTTTAAGATTTTTCTCTGCCTTTGGTTTTCATTGATTTAATCACTTTATATCCAGGTGTGGTTATCTTTTTTAAATATTCTGGGTTGCCTGAGCTTTGGATATAAAGGTTGATATCTTTCAATGGTTTGGAGAAATTCTTGGATGTTAACTCCTCAATATTATTTATGATTTATTCTCTCTTTTTTTTCTGGCACATCAGTAAGATGTATGTTACAGTATTCTAATACTAGAATAATGTAATGTCTGATACTTTAGCTCTGCTCTGTGGTTTCCATGCTTTTAACTCTCTGTGCTTATATTTGGTTATGTTTTATTGTTCACTTTTCCACTTTACTAATCTTGTCTTCTCATGCACCCAGTTGTTACAGGACCAACAATTTCCTATGTCTGCTGTGTAGTAACAGACTAATACACTGAGACAGCAGAGTTTACCGCAAAGAAAGAGTTTAGGTATCCAAGGGCAACTAAGCAAGGAAATGGGAGGAGATCCTCAACTCCATGTCCCTGAGGAGTTCTGGGCTCAGATTTTTAAGGGGATTGTGTAGAGTGAGGGGCTGGAAAATCAGTGTCATTGATCTGTCAGAGAAAGGGGGATAAAATCTTCAGCACGTGGAAACTACATTCTTTGGTGAGTCAGCTTCTCACGGCATCCTTCAGACCAGCTTATCTCAATAGTTTCACTGGTATGCAGGACCTGAAAGAATATCTGAAATGGAAAACTTTACATTTCACAATATTCAAGTTGTTGTCTATAGGGCAGTTAAGGTGATCTATGACCTTGTGACAAGGTTTTCGTGCTTCTGGGACAGTAGGAAAACAACTATGAGGAAGTGGGTCCAAGAGCAAGCTGACCTAATAATTAATGGTGAGTGTACTATAAGCTTGGCTGATCTTCATTTATCTCCCTCCCTTCCTCCCTAAGTTTATAAAGTTTACAGGGGCAATTTCACAATCTACTGATAAACTCATCTATTTACTTGATAATTTTAGATTTTTTTACTTGGGGAGTATCAATTTGATTCATTCCGTCAATAAACATCTAATGATATTTTATACTCTCATTTATTTTATACAACTTCTCCGTTTTCTTGAATAAATTTCAAACATATTTCTTAAATATATTTAAACATTTATTTCAAAGTCATTGACTGCTAACTATAACATCTCTATTACCTGTGTCTTTACTGTTGTAATTTTTTTATTTGTTGTTTTTTTTTTCCCACTCGTAATCACATTTTTGTAACTATCTGATTATTATAGATATTTTTTCACAAGACAAACACTGTATATAAAAAGAAAACCTCAGAGACTCCACAGGATGTTATATTCCACCAGAGGATTTCTCTTTTTCTTTGTTAGGCAATAATTTGAGTTGCTGATTACATCAATTAAATCCAAGGATAAACTATCTCCAGATTGGCTTAGAGATTTAGTTTGGATGTATCTACTTCCAAGTCAACACTGTTGTTCTAGCATATACCTCCTTTGTTTTAGAAAAAGAAATTAGCAAGTAGCTATCTCATCAGTCTCCAAATTCTGCAGAAGATTAAGCTCTGAATATCAGATTTCCAGCTCAGCTTTCCAACTTCTTACCAATATGGCTTCAGAATCTGGCAAATATTTTGAGGGGGAAATTGGCAGTGAGATTCAGGCAGTCCTCCTCTCCTGTAAGGTTGGCTTTCTAAACTATGTAAAATTGCCAGAGATTTCACTCTGCGTTTTTAGAAGGCTAATCCCAACTCCCTCCCCTTCCACAGAGACCCAGATTCAGCAAATGACCCTTGGGTAATATCAGCCTCAAGTTTCCAAATTATTATTCTAGTTTAACATGACCACTAAAATTGCTACTTTAGCTTCCTCCCCTCCCAACAGAAGCTGTCTGTCAGGACTAAGCTCAACCATTAGCTTACCCACTAAATCAGCAAATAACCCCTGGGGTGGGGGTGGGGTGGGTGGGGTTCAAAATCCATTAGAGCACAGATAGTTCTTCACTCTCTGAAACACTAGTTCATCCTGTGATCATTATTTATAAAGTTCTCTGTGGAAAATTATTTATGTAATTCATTTAGGGTTTTTTGGATGTGTGTGTTTTAATAGAAATATTGCTCTGACATCAGCTGTTTCATCTTACCAAGAAGTAGAAATTATCTTTCCAAATTTTTTAAGCTTTGAAATTTTTTGAGCCTGACTCTGTGATTTGTATTATCAAACCAAGCTAATAAAAATTTATACTTTTTAGTGTTCTGAATATTTAATTACATTTTATCAAATATGCCACATCAGCCTTCAAGATCCGTATCCACCCTCCTTTTAAGGGTGCCTCCACATGCCCTCTGCTGTTGGTAATCCCTTTCCAGTTTAGAACATGTATTTATCCTGGAAACAGTTTCAAAGCTTTTGGGATGTTCTCATTAGCTCGTAACAGCCCGGAGGAGGGACGAAGGTTTATTGTATAATTTGAGTGATTAAGACAGCAGAAACAAGAGAAAATGTCAGAGTTTGAGAGTTAATAGTGCTAGAAAAGCAGATTAAAGCCTCTGTGGAATTGATAAAAAGCTAAGAGCTAAATGAGAAACCAGATAAAGAGGTCTTACTGGCATAGAAAAATAAGATTCACAAGAGTAAGCAAGTGGAAAGACAGAAACCTTGATTTTAATTATTTTGTTTGGATTAGGTAGTTTATATTTTATTAAATCTTTTTTAGATGATACACAAACAATCTAGAAATAGTAAAGAAAATGTTTGGTGGAAATAAGTTTGATTGTTTGAAATAGGGACTAAAAAGCAGAATACTAAACACCAAACAATACTGAAGTTTTTACCATGGAATAATGCAGAACAAAGCCTATAGGACATGGAAATACTGACCATTTCTTTGCGCAATATAATATGAATGGAAAAGATTATAAAGTGGTTAAGTAATTGGTTATTGACTTTTGTATGCAGCCTCTGACATCAATTGGGATAAAATAAAAAACTATTGTCAGTCCAAAGCTCTTTCATTAATTGGGTCCACTGCCTTTCCATATGCCTGATTCTATCATGGGTGATTGGTCACAGACAATAATTAACATGTATTAGAAAAACACCTGGGAAGAAACAAGTAAAAATGGTTTCTGAAAGCCCTGTGGCCCAGAGTGACAGTGTGATGAAATGGAAAGATGATAATTTCATCAGGAAACAAGGTTTAAATATTTGAATCAAGGTGTTAAGGAATCCCCCCTTATCAGATCTCTGTTTTAATAAAACTTGACCAGAGTGACTCCATCCTGAAGTGAGGAACTAGGTACTCATGAGGCATCTGTAAGGTTAATACTTATAGTCTGAAAATAGCCATATCCCAAGCTAACCACCAATTATAATTACAGAATATACATGGCCATACAGGACATCTCCCACAACCATGCAGAATGTCCAGATGTCCTAAAACTACTGCCCACTTTTCTTGAAACTAATGTTAATGAGCAAGCTGAGGTTGAAGAATTAATGGTCATCAATAACACTAATAGCCACTACCTTTAATGAGCACATTCACACATTTAAGTTTGCTTATAGCTCCTTATAGTTTCTTATCAGTAGGGACACTTGTAACAAAGAACGGCACATCCCTCCTCCTGCTTTCTGAGGACATTCTACCCTTAACGGAGTAGTTGCTAATAAACTTGCTTCTTTCACTGTGCTCTGTGACTCGCCTCAGATTCTTTCCTGCACGAGATCCAAGAACCCGCTCTTGGGAGTCTGTTTCGGGACTCTCTTTTCTGGCAACTAAGGGGTTATCAATTCGGTTTTGAGCTTAAAGTCCTAAGTTGTATAGTACAGAGCACTCTCCTTTTTTTTTTTTAATACGATTTTGTAGAGGTAATGAATAAACATGGTATAGAATACAGAGAACAGATTAACATATGGTTAAAACATAAATCTGCTCTCTATCCCTACCCATTCTTTCTAAGTTTCGGTATTGTTTTCAACAAATATACAATGCATATGTGGGCCTATTTATCAATCAATTGATTAATTCATCCTATACATAAAAGGTAGGATATCAAACCTATTTTTCATGCCGATCTTTTTTTAACAGTAATACATTATGAAGATCTTTTATATCAGTATATACAGAGCTACTTCATTCTTTTTTAATTCTCCTAAGTTCTGTAGAAGATCTCTTCTTTTTCACAATCTGGTCTCATAGTTTGTCCATTAAACTTTTTTATTAAAGAGGGAAATTTAAAAATGAACTTGTTTAGCTACTGATTAGTATCTTCCATAGTCCCATAACTGACTTCCTTTCATGTTTACCATATATAATAATTTAATACTTTTTCAAAATTGGTAAAATTTACTTTTGTTTCCTTTATTAATTCAAAGTTTGAGAACCAGGATTTCAAATAATGTATGGCTGTCATCCAGTTTTGAAAATGCTCTGCCTTTAGAGAAATGGGGAGAAATATGGAGAAGTAATTACTAGGTTAAAACTGACATCCATCCAGAAAGCTAGTTACCCAACTGAGAGACTGCTGTGGATTTCATATCCACTAACTCTGAGAGCCTCTACAAATATCATTTGCATGTGTGCATAGTCTCGTGGGGATTTGGTCTGACTTGACCGGTTTGGGAAGCTGACAGGCACAGATTCTTTAATAAAAGAGCATCCAAACTAAACTGTAATCCTTCCAGGCTAGTAAACCACTTGGACAAAAATGGCCAAATGTGGTCACTGAGTTGGAACAGAGAAAAGCCATCATGTGAGGAGCCTTGAGCTACACATTCTGGTAGGTTCTGTGAGCTACACGAATAAGCTGAGATTATTTGAAATATATTTTAGTCATCTACAAAAGAAAGAAAAAGGAAGGAAGGAAGGAGGGAAGAAAGAAAAGAAAGAAGAAAGAAAGAAGAAAGAAAGAGAAAGAAAGAAAGAGAGAAAGGAAGGAAACAAAGAAAGAAAGAAAAAAGAAAGAGAAAGAGAGAAAGGAAGGAAGGGAGGGAGGGAGGGAAGGGAAAGAAGAGAGAGAGAAAGAAGAAAAGGGAGAAAGAGAAAAAGGAAGGGAGGGAGGGAGGGAGGGAGGGAAGGGAAAGAAGAGAGAGAGAAAGAAGAAAAGGGAGAAAGAGAGAGAAAGGGAGAGAGAGTAAGGGAGGGAGGGAGAGAGAAAGGAGCGAGGAAGGAAATCATAAATAAAGATAGTTAATGGGCTTTGTGTACCAAGTCACAGAAGTTTAAAATAATAATTAGTAGCATTTGTATTTGTATGATGTATTTTAGGTCTTACAAAATACATTCACAAATACTTATTCAATTAAATATTTGAAATTTTGTGCACTCCATATGTATGAGGATAACCACAAAGGGAATTTAGTGATTTGCACACAAACATAATACCACATGTTCACATAAGACATCTACCTAAGACTGATGTCTTAGGTAGATGTTAAAAACTTTAATAAAATTATTACAAGGCAGTCAATTGCAAGGGGTCAGGGATGAGGAGGGAGTTGCTTCTGAGGTGCTGATAAAGCCTGTTTCTTGATTTGGGTGTTGAGTACTTTGGTATAGTTAATTCTTAAAAAGCCACGGATCTATACATTTATGATGTATGCACTTTTGTAAATTTTTATTATAGTTCAGTTAAAGCATTTACATGATAAAAGATCACAAAAGTAATACATGCTTCAAAAATTTTAAAATATCAAGAAACAAATGTATTGAACTCTTCAGTGCTAACACACATTTTTTAGTGTATATATTTTCCATTTTTTTCTATTCATACGTGTGTGCATATATTTCAACAAAATATACAATCACAATGTGGCACTTTTTAGTAATTCCTTTTTCACTTTATGACATATTGTAAACAAACATTTTTCACTGATAATAATACTTCTAAAATGGCATTTTATTGATTTTCTCTATATGGTCATATTATCATTTATTTTGGGTTGTCATTTTCTTCTTCATAGAACACTGAAATATATCAAAATGAATTGGCACTTTTGCCTGTTCTGTTAGTGCCCTTGTGCCCTTCTCTGGAAGGCTATTTTGGCCCTTCTTACTACAAAGCATCTAATCAGTTCTTTCCAAAATCTTGCTTAATCATTTAAGCTACCTAGCAATATCTGAATGTAGGACTCCTCCAAGGATTATTTCTGTTTTAAAAGAGATTTTATAGAAAGAGAAGACATTGAGGTCCTGAAAGAATGAAACAATAATCATGAAAAAATAGATGCTGCTGTGGATATCTCAGGGCAGTGGAATTGGTCTAGACCATTACTACTTCCCTAATGCAAGGACTGGCCTTGTTCCTATTTAAAGTAAGTTCTTGTAGACTGTAAAACTTTTCATGACAGTAAACATGATATTTGAATTTCAATTTAGAATCATTTAAACTGAAGAATAGGAAATTGAAGTATATACACTTCTTATGTATTTCCAGACCCATGTTAAAGAAAAAACATGGAGTTGTAGATTTACATCTTTACTATAATTATGACTCCACTCTTCTTATTCTGTAATTTAAAAATGGATTTCAATATTATGTTTCAAGATTTTGGTGTATACTCTTCTTAACACTGGACAGTTTGCGTTATCTGTTGTGGGAGTTGATCATCACTCTTTTAGCCATGTCTATTAATTGTTTTTTAAATGAGCCCAATATTGAACTGTAACCTCATATAAATGTATGCATGTTAATATCTGAATTTTATTGTTAGACAGGTTTTGGGGGGTGTAATATTTATTTCTTCTCCCTTCAGCCAATAAAAAATAATACTAATAAAAAATAAATGCATAATTTAACATAAATTAAATATATAACTAAATATAAATATATAATAAAACACAAACTTAATAAAATAAAATATAAAACTTACTATAAGAATCCATAATTTTAAATTACAAGCAATTTAGAAAAAATTCCATTATATTTACTTTTACAATATAAATATAGCAACCAATTATTCTGATAATTTAACTTCTTAAAAATTCCAAGATACTTGAAAAATTCAAACATGTAAATATTAAAACAGAAGTTACTAACTTTAATTTTAACACAATTTCACTACACTTCTTATTGCTAGTCATTTTTCTTATATTTCATAATAGATTGTGATTGACAGTTAACAAGCAGAGCCTTAATTCAGCCAACTTTGTTTGAGCAAGATGGATATTAGAAGAGACAATATTTCCTTCCACTCCCTTCAGTCTCTCCTCAGTCTTCCACTGCCTTGGTAAAATCCTTGGGAAGAAGCTTTTATTCCATCTCCACCACTCATTCATCCTTTTCCATAAAAGTGTGACCTAAGGAAATTGAAGTATCTTGGAATTTCAAGTATCTTGGAATTTTTAAGAAGTTAAATTATCAGAATAATTAGTTGCTATATTTATATTGTAAAAGTAATATAATGGAATTTTTTCTAAATTGCTTGTAATTTAAAATTATGGATTCTTATAGTAAGTTTTATATTTTATTTTATTAAGTTTGTGTTTTATTATATATTTATATTTGGTTATATATTTAATTTATGTTAAATTATGCAATATTAGTGTCTGACAGAGCCCCTTGGTTCTACAAGGAACTTGCCATCTCTTCCTCGCCCACCCCCTTGCATTTTATTAGCTCCCATTGTCATGAAGAACTCTCCAGTTGTATGGCCTAGGACGGGATGGGTCACAGTATGCAGCCCATTTTTACTACTAGTAGCTGAATTTTCACCCTAATCTGATTGCTTGTCTGTTTCCCACTTCGTTGGAACCTGAAAAGAAGGGATACAACTAATTAGCCTCCTCCATCCATAACCCTTAACACATGCAATGACACAAATATAGCCTAAATATGGCTGGGCACGTTGGCTCAGCCTGTAATCCCAGCACTTTGGGAAGCCAAGACAGCGGGTCTCTTGAGGTCAGGAGTTTGAAACCAGCCTAGCCAACATGGTGAAACTCTGTCTCTACAAAAAATACAAAAATTAGCTGGATGTAGTGACGTATACCTGTAATCCCAGCTTCTTGGGAGGCTGAGGGGGAGAACTGCTTGAACCCAGGAGGTGGAGGTGGCAGTAGGCTGAGGTCGTGCCACTGCACTCCAAGCTGGGTGACAGGGTGAGACCCTGTCTCTAAAAAACTAAACAAGAACAAAAAAAATATATAGCCTAAACATGCTGTCATAGGGTAACTCCATGTTCTATCAAATGATTTGGAAACATTGAATTTGTAAAGAGATAGACAATTAAAGGAGAGCTATAAAAACTATTAAAAATAATCGTATAGAAATGTTATAACTAAGCATACAATGTTTAAAATCAAAATTTTGACAGATGAAATTACAAGGGACTACGCAATGAACAAGTTCCAAAAATTAGAATGGATTATCTTTGAATCTGCATTAAATACCGACCCAGGTATGTATAGCTTAAACTCCACAAGACCAAGAAAATTACGATTAAGGTGCGAATTTTCAGAGGTAGAAAAGGGCAAGGAGACATTTGAACTCCCACTAACCAGAGCGAGAGGTCTCATGGGTTACCCAGCATAGTCAGTAAAAACCCCAAAAACATTGCACCATAGTCATGAGGTTTAATTATCTCTAGAATAAGCTTATTATAGACCTGTCTTGTAAAAACTCAACATCGAGATGCAGAAAGATAAAACTTATCTTTCGACCAGATCAAAGTCTAACATTCTTTTTAAAAAGGTAAAAATTCAGACACTGAAATGCATAACATTTACAATATATAGTACCAAATCAAAAATTGCTAGATATACCATGAAGCAGGAAAAGGTAACTTGCCAGTAGGAAAATAATCAGTCAATAGAATCGACCCCAAAGTGAAAGTTGTTAAAGTTATTAGCCAAAATATCCTTAAGGATTTAAAAGAAAAATGTTGTGAGGAAATGCAAGCTATTTAAAAATAAAAGAATGAAAACAAATGTCCACAATGGAAAATTCCTACATGGGATAAATTGTAGATTAGATATTATAGAAGAATAGATAATTGAATTTGAAGACATAACAGTAGAAACTAACAAAAGTAAAACAAGGGGAGAAAACAATGGGAAAAAATGGGCAGAGCTTCAGTGACAAGTGGGAAAAAAGTGGCCTAACATGCATGTAGTTGGCACCTCAGAAAATCTGTATGTGTCAGTGACAGAGAGGTAGGCAAAAATTATTAGAATTAATAATAATAATAGTAATTTAAAAAATATGTTTAAACTATCAACCTATAGATCAAATAAGATCAACCACAGCAGAATAAAGACAAAATAATTCACACCAGGATACACTACAATCAAACTGCTGGAAACCAGTGGTAATGAAAAAAGCCTTATATCGGTCAAAATCATAAAAAAAAAAACAGTTATAAGAATTACCACAGAATCTGGCACATATACACCATGGAATACTATGCAGCCATAAAAAGGAATGAGATTATGTCCTTTGTAGGGACATGGATGGAGCTGGAAGCTATTCTCCTCAGCAAACTAACACAGGCTCAGAAAACCAAATACCACTTGTTCTCACTTATAAATGGGAGCTCAATGATGAGAACACATGGATACATGGAGGGGGGCAACACAGACTGGGGCCTTTTGGGGAGGGTTGGGGGAGAGAGAGCATCAGGAAGAATAACTAATGGATGCTGGACTTAATACTTAGGTGATGGGATGATCTGTGCAGCAAACCCTGGCACACGTTTACTTGTGTACCAAACCTGCACATCCTGCACATGTACCCCTGAACTTAAAAGTTGAATTTTTTTTTAAAACTACCACTGAATCTTCATGAGAAACTTTGTAAGTAGAAAGAAAATGAGAAAGCAAAGCTACAATTGTGTAGCCAAAAACAATATCCTTCAAAACTGAATACTATATAAAGACACTTCCAGACTGATGAAAGCTGGGATTATTTGTTGCCGGATTTACACTACAATAAATCATAAAACAGTTATACAGGCAAGAGCAAAATGACTCTTAATAGAAACTTGGATCTATATAAAGAAATTAAAAGTGCTAGAAATTGCGCATACGTGGATAAATGCAATAGACTTATTTTCTTGCTTTTTAAATCCTTTAAAATATGATTGACTGCTTAAAAGTTAGAAACATTGTATTGTGTCATTTTTATAAAGAAGTAAAATACATGATGACAACAGCACAAAGGAAAAGAGGGAGAAATAGGAGACGGCTGTTACAAGGTTCTTACAATATATGTGAAATGGTACATTCTTATCAGAATATATACAGTGATAATTTAAAGATGCAAATTGTAAAGTCTGGAACATCAGTCAGGTCATAAAAGCAAGGCCTCAGTATTTGCTGTAATATAAACTTAAACTCTGCACACGTGTGTGCATGCATACACGCACACAGACCTAGGTGAAAACACAGGGATATAATCGGGTCCAACATGTAAACATTAATAATAAGAGAGCTGTAGCAGCTATATTAATACCAAGCAAAAGCTTAAATATGCACTATAAAATTTATTTTAAAAAACACTAAACAAAGAAGATACTAGAACAGATACTATTACCAGGGATGAAAGGGAACATTTCATAATGATATAATAAAGATATCAAATCATCAAGAAGATGTATCAAGCATAAATGAATGTTCACTTAACAGCACAAATATAGACAACTGATTTTTGACAAAGTTGCAAAGTTAGTTCAACAGAAAAAGAAGTCTTTTCAACAAAGTTAGAACCATTACTAGAAGAAAACATACGAGAAAAATTATGATGCATATACAACACCAAAAACATGATGCATAAAAGAAAAAAAATAACAGTAGTTTGGACTTTGTCAAAAGACATCAAATTACATGCTAAAATTAGTGCATTTTAATGCATGCAGTGATATCTAAAGTTAATGTGTATGACAGTCTAGGTGCAAACAAGACAAATACGAAAGTCTACTAAATAATGGAAGAGGTCATAATGAAACTCCAAAATATTCATTAGCTACCTAAGTAAGAATAGGAAAGAATGAGAAAAAGAAGCAATTTGGGCTACCATTATCAGGATGAGTTACATGAAAAATTTAGTCAGAAAGGAGAAGATATTCCCCATGAGGAAACAGCAAAACTAAAGGAGGAAACCCCTGTAGAAAGTTTGTGCAAAGAGACTTGAGTTCTAGTTTTTGTTCAGTAATAAACAAAGCTTAATAGCTTTGCCACTTGATCTCACTTTCCTGAAAACAAAACAGAACAGAAGACAAAACGTTCTAAAACTAGTCTCCAGGGCAAGGTTGACTTATACCTCTGCAAGAAATGGCAATATCCTGGGTATAAAATGTTCTAACATGTCTGTTCAGTGTTCTTACACCCATGAAGCTGACATCAATGTCCTACAATGGGAAACCATCTAAGGCAGAGAATAACTTGATAAGGGCCATGGGAATAGTTCATATGTGACAGAATAAAGAATACATTTTAGATTGTTCCATGGAGGTTCTATTCAAAAAATAAAAATGTTTTAAAGCCTCATCGAATCGTGAAATGAATTGGACATTGAAACCCGATTACCTGGTTTCAATCTTGGATCCTATGTGTCTATTTCTTAGTTTCTCTAATCTTAATCACCTTTTATGGGCTGGGTCTTTTTTTGTTGTTGTTCTTAATATAATTAGACTCATAAACTAGGAGAGATGAATTAAATCGTAGAGAAAGTGGGAATTAGACAACTGTCATCATCTTTTCCAGTCCTAGGATAACTAATAATTCATTCATTTCTCTTGATATTCAGTGTCACCCTTTCATTGCTAATAATTTTTCCATATCCTTAGTAATTCAGGTTAATACAACAACATCTTTGCAAGTTTTCTAACCTTACATTCTTCCACTTTAAGGCATCCTACATACTACTGATATAGTCATTTTTAAAGCAACAAAATTATGCCTGCTAGGTCCCACATAAAAAATTTTATCAAATTTTTATTTTTTGACAAATCAAAACCAGAAACTAACAGCTAGACTTTTAAAAAAATCAGAGACAAAATTGTTTAAACATAGCAACAGCATAGCAGGGAATCTAAAACATTCCCGAGGCAATCAGAGAGAAGCCTGTAGCTCCAGGATCAGGTGACAGCTTAGAAACTTTTCGATTTAGAGTTATAATAGTCTTTTAGGCACCAGATACAAATATCCCCCATACACACACACACATACACACACACTGTGACATACATAGTATTAATAGATGGCATCTTTAAAAGTAAAGAGATATAAATACGATTTAAAATACAATAAATATAATCATGACAGCAAATTGAATAAACATTTAAGATGGTAGGCAGGGCTGCATCCATGTCTGCTGAGGTCAATTCTAGGTCTGAAGGCAGGAGAAGCTGCCAGAAATTCATTTTCTATGGATAACAGTACTAAAATTGCAGTGAGAATCAGGCCCAGTGTTTAATACTAGGGACTGAAGTAAAGCTTCCTTCTTCATAAGAAGTGGCTAAACCAACTGGCCATATTATTTCTAGGCTATGGCGTAAGCAAATCTACGTCTATAAACTAGAAGAAGCAGAAAAAACTTCACAACATACACCTGAGCCAACCTACCCACTGGTTCAGTGCCTGGGTCTACAATACTGTTATCACTTTCAGATGGGGCATGAAGCTGGCAATCAAAATGTAACTTCTAAGACCAACAGAGACATGAGAATGAGCTCTAAGAAAAAGGGAGAGGGAAAAACAAACTTTAGCACAACATGGTCCCACACTCACCCGTATCTCAAAACATGTGATGAAAACTAATGCTAAGAAAGCCAACAAAATTAACAATGAGAAGACTGGCTCCTCTCAAATGGACGTGAAATATCAATCAGAGTGTAGGGTCCTCAAATAGCTATTTTTTAAATTCAAGCAACAAATTATAAAATGAAAATAGGCAAAATAAAACAAGTGTGTATGTAAATAAAACAAATTAAAATATTTAAATAAAATAGTCATTAAATCTGGGAGAGAAAGGGAAAGGGAGAGCAATTGCTAATGGATACGAGGTTTTTTTGATGGATAATAAAAATATTCTAAAATTATATTATGATGATGCTTGCACAAGCCTGTAAATATGCTAAAAATGATTAAATCATAAACATTTAAGTGAGCTTTATGAGTTGAAAATTATATCTCAATAAAGCTCTAAAAAAATCATTAAAACTTAAAAGTTTCAATAGAAAAGTCAAACTATAAATCCAACAGAAAGAGAATTATCATATTTCATCAATTCTAACTTGTACATATTCTTCAATATTTTAACATCTCTGAAATCAGGAAGCATCTCATAACCAATGATGACTATATTCACTGTCACCTAGGCAGCTCTTATGGTGAAATTGTCACTGTCTCACATCTCACATGTGTGAACTTGTTTATATCTATGCCTTTATTTATGTGATTCGTTAGTCCCACACATATTGATATAATTGCATCTAAAATATCTTCAAAACATTACACTTATTGTTATTTTGTTCCTAGAGTCATTGAAAAAACAGCAGGGAGTAAATTTGATATTAATAAAGCAAATAACATTGTAGGAAAAAAAGCCACAATTCAATATTTTCTTGCAAAGCAAAACAAAATCCTTTCAGAATTCTAAGTAAGGAAAATGCCCATATATTAGAATCTTCATTTCATTCTGATTGCAGGAAAAAAACAAGATAAAATGCAAATCCCAGGATGAGGCATATTTGCTGCAAAGTTAATAAAATTTAAGCTTTAAGGCATCTCATTTGTGCAGACTTCTAAGACCTTGTCCTTATTATTATTAGTTTTTACAAAGGATCACTCCATATTATGAAACCGTAGGCCCTACAAAACCAGAATCCAACCCTGTCCTCAGAATGGGTGAAAACAATTTTTCTTAGTTGGCTGGTATGACAGATTTGTGTCGAGCGGGGCTGTTATAAATGTGGCAAAAATCAATATCTCAGAAATATACACTTAATCTCTCATATCATGTAGTTCAATTGGAGGAAAAGTACAATTATATATTTTATTAATTTTTTTTTGAGATGGAGTTTCGCTCTTATTGCCTAGGCTTGCTAGAGTGCAATGGTGCAATCTTGGCTAACTGCAACCTCCGCCTCCCGTGTTCAAGCGATTCTCCTGCCTCAGCCTCCCTAGTAGCTGGGATTACAGGCGTTAGCCATCACACCTAGCTAATTTTTGTATTTTTAGTAGAGATGGAATTCCACCATATTAGTCAGGCTGGTCTCGAACTCCTGACCTCAGGTGATCCGCCTGCCTCGGCCTCCCAGAGTGCTGGGATTACAGGCATGAGCCACCACGTTCGGCCTAATTTTTAAAAAATTGATAAAATCCCATTTCCTTCAATATGGCTCAAAATTATACTGCCAAAGCTAAAGGTGCTAATGAGATCAGGTTCAATAAGCAGTGTATCACTGTGATTCCATTCGTAATTGATGGTCAAAAGTTGTTACTATACTTAATTTTAAAAAGAAAAACAGTTACTAAGAATGAGAACTTCCCCCCAAAGATGTAATTGTATATGCCCCTTAAAGAAAAAAAAAGAAAGAAAAAGAAAGAGGGCTGGGCGCAGTATTTCATGCCTGTAATCCCAGCACTTTGGGAGGCTGAGGTGGGCCAGGAGTTCAAGATCAGCCTGGCCAATATGGTGAAACCCCATCTCTACTAAAAATACAAAAATTAGCTGTGTGTGGTGGCGCATGCCTGTAGTCCGAGCTACTCAGGAGGCTGAGGCAGGAGAATCGCTTGAACTCGGGCGGTGGAGATTACAGTCAGCTGAGATCTTACCACTGCACTCCAACCTGGGTGACACAGCGAGACTCTGTCTCAAAAAAAAAAAAAAAAAAGAGAAAAAGAGGGAAAAGAATGATGGCTGAGCTAATAGAGGACTGGCTGACAGTCCTCTATCTATCCCTGGAATAGATATCAGGGATCTCCACAGTACCCACCAAACATGTGAGTTATTACATTTCCTATCTCTATACCTAAGCAATGAAAGAATAGACTCACCAAATATGCGTGATTTAGTCGTTATCCCTGGTAGCAGGAGCGAAAAGTTGCAACCAACCCCGTGGTGACATCATCAGAACTTACGTTCATACTGAGGAAGAGGAAATTAATTTTATTCCTAATCTACCTTATAGAACAAGTTGACCTCCAAACTCCTGGTTTTGCCCAGATGGATCACATGTTTTCACAGCCCAGGACTCTAAACCAGTTAAGCAGCAGGATAAACATGCATTTCCTTCTCAAAGAATCTGAGGTGATCAATCCCTCATGGTGCTTAAGCCTAGTACAAATTGTGAAGTGGATCATCTTATTGCTATTTTTGGTGATCTCGTAGTTTCTTCTTGGTGCCAAAGACTCCATAGTATTTTCACCCATCTACTTATTCACTCATACTATTGATCTCATCCCTTTTTCAAAGATCAGCATCTTAATAGTCAACCTTAACTGCAGAGTATGTTGAAGTTGAAAGAGACTCTAAATTCTCCAAGGTGTCCACTGAGACATTGTCATCCTGGGACTTGAAGTAAGAGGGCAGAGGTCACTTGAATTTTCACTGAGGTTTCTAAGTTACTTGAATTTTCACTCAGATTAATCAACTATCCCAAGGGAGATTGTCAAATTACCAGTTGCTTCTGCAACTACAGTCTAAAAAATTTTTTTAGCTTAAAATTAATATTATAATTTCATTTTTACACCTTTAATATGTTCCTTATTTAATGTACAATTCGTAGTCTCCATATTTTCTGATCAAGCCACCATTTTGGATTACAACATTAAAGATTTCAATAGTATCTGTTGTGTGGTTTGCACAAATCATTTTTTCCCCAATTTTCTCCCTGCATTTATGAATTAATCGTGTTTTGGGGGATTTTAAAAAAAATTCATACAAATGTTTCCAGTAATTTTTTTTTTCTGGAGTAGATTATAGGAAATTTTCTTTTTTCTTATTTGAGGTCAGATATTTTTGTGTGGAGTGGGGTCCACCAAAGGGGGAAAAAAAAATCAGGCACAGAACAGCTATATCACGAGAAATAGGCCAAAAGCTATATCACGAGAAATAGGCCAAAAGCTATATTCTATCATTTGACTTATATGTAATCTATCTTTATATCCAGTGGAAATTACATTTTATTTTCCCTACTAATATCATGGTGAAAAATGCCACAAGAGAAGGAAAATCAGAATACACCTTACCAAATAATCAATATATTAGAAGTAAAACTCAGACATATCCTATCATTCAACAACATAGTGAAATTAAAATTTTTAGACTTTCTTTGCCTAAAATATCATGCAGGAAGAGAATGAAACAACACAAAATTAATACGTATTACATGTTTATTGGTGATTATGTTTTTAGCGCAAACCTTTTGCTTATGGATTTTGCTGCTTGTAGAGTCACTGGAAAATTGTGGAACAGAACTTGAAACCTGAAAAGGAATCAAAAGTTAGGCATAAACCCCGAAGAGTCCCACCCAGCAATGAAACACATTCTGTCCGGCCAAAAGTGTTTACCAGATGACTACGTGTGTCTGATGACAGTCCATGGTTGGACTATCACACAGTTTATAGATTTTTTTTTTCCATTGATGAGTTCTATACACAATGAATGAATTTTTCCCAACTTCTCCACCCATAATGAGGAATTTTTTTTTTCTTTATTTCTCAGATGTCATCTTTACTCTGAATTAAGGATGTGGTTTCTGCTGGCTTGCTCCTCTGACGTTCTTACATTTTGTGATTTTTTTTTTCCCTGTTTCATAAAAGTTTTCTCTGAGAAACATCATGCTGCTGATGGCTGCTAATGGGAATGTAGATTCATATCCAGTATTGGGAAAGAGTAAGAAAATGTTGTAACATCCAATAGACACATTCCCAAACCTCACCACTACTGGTGCCATAGAAAATTATTACTGTAGTAAAGAAAAAAATAAACTTACAAGGATTTTTCTAAAGAAGATTCTGTGCTAGCTTAAGAAGTCTATACAATAGACATGTGTCTAGTCTATGAAACTGAGGACAAAAAAAAATACCTCGTGTCAAAAAGCTTTCGATCACCTGGAACGATGGGTAAAGGTGCAAAAATCCCTGTTGTATTGGTCAGAACACATGTGAGCCATGACTAGACAGAGCAGAGTTAGGACTTCATCTCTGTGCTCTAGACATTGTATTTTTATTTGGACCGAGGATCTTTTATTCTAGTCTTTGGGGAAAGGAATCCGCATCCAATTTCTGGCATTTTATTTCTTACAGTAAATTGATAAATCTCTCTGAGCACCTGTATCTTACATTAAAATTATTGGAGAGACTAAATAAAATTACATATGTGAAGAACTCAGCATATGAGTATTCAAAAAAGTGTTAGCTTTTCTTCTCTTAAGAAACTTGACAGACTTATAGCACCAAAGTTGCATTTTAGGCTCAGGGCAGATATTTTCTTTCCTGAAAACTTCAACGTTCTTTCCTCTTTGTGGTTTATATACTGTTTCTTCAACCATCCTGTCCTTGCAGATTGATACCTTTGTGGAAGAGGCATGAGATCAAAGGCAATAGGAGAAGACCTCTCAGCAACTGTTGGAAGCTGTGAAACCATTGAACAGTGGTGTTCGGCTTATCCTATCAGAGAATGCCAAATGCCATCAATTAGGGAAGCCTAGAAGCAGGCTGATTGGGTCACAAAAGCCCAGAAAGACTTGGATAATGAGAGCACAGATTTGAATTTCCCAAAAAGAATAAGATTTAAAAGACAATGAACCAGTGTTTTCACAATCACTTTAAATGTCTTTCGACCCAAAAAGTTATATCCTGACAAACCACCCATCAATTGCAAGGGAAAACGATGACATTTAGGAGCATGCAAATGCTCAAAATATTTTCCTTCCATGTACCCCTTGTCTGGAAGTTACTAGATGATACATTACATGATACAAGGAAATTATCCAAGGAAGAGGAAGACATGGCATTAGGGGATAACAAGATGCACAGAGAAAGGTAAGAAATGCACCAGGTGATGGTGAGGGAAATTCAGAGCAGAGAGGAATCAAGAGACTATCATTTTCCATGAAAAGTCTTGTAGAACAATTTGCCTTTTTAATTCTTTGCATGTAACTTTGATAATAAAAATTATACTTATATAAATTAAATTCAAACCTCAAAATTCTTATGGTAGTTCTTATATATATATTTGCAGAATAAGACAGATTAGTCTATGGAATTCTTCAAAGCAGCATTGGATTACTCTAGTTAACCCAAATGTCTGCTTTTAAGTACAGGGCTTGAAATGATATTCTCCATGCAGATAGTCTTTCTCTCAATTAGAAAGATTTTACTTGTAAATATTTCCCAGAATAAAATACCGTAGATTACCTGGAAAGCAGTTTACTCTACCTCTTCCTGCTTCAGAACATGAAGTTGTTTGGACAAAACTGGATTCCAGTGTTACCAGATGTGGAAAGTCTAGACCCTGCCATGCAGAAAGTGTAAGGAGAAAGTTCTTCCTGTCAAAGAGCTACATGAATGATTTGTTATCCACAGAAAGTCCTCTAGAAATGGCTCTGCATACACACCAGACACCTGCATGGTTTCAGAGTTAGATTCCACACTAACATTCAGCTAAGACCCACTTTGTAGTCCTAAATATGCTTGAGCTAAAATAAATATTGTTCTACTTTGAAAATTCTGGCAATGTCATATCCCAAGTCCTAGTCATTAGGTTTAAAAACATTTTATTCATAGATTTTTAAAAATTCTGTTTTCTTCTGTAGAACATGAACTATTTATTTTAATACTTGACAATGTTCTCCTTAGCAAACAAAAAATAAACATATCTTTAATGAAAAGGCCCATGAAACAAGAAATCAAATAATGTTAACTAAAGGCAAAGGATTTAAGAGAGAGAAAATGAAATGCCTTTTTTCATTTATTCACAAACAAAAATACATTTGAAGTTAAAACTAGACTTTCACACTATCAAGTGCCAACTATAGACCAAATATACTGCTAACCATGGTGTATAAAAACAGAAGCATTAGACTAAAATCAATGTTTGGTACAGTATTGCCAATTTACAGAAGCATCTCAGTAAGTCCTTAAAGTAAAACCATTTTACTAATGAGGAAATTATAGCTGAGGGAAGTTAAATCATTTGCCCAGGTAATATATATTATTACTCGTGGAAGCAGGACTTGAATCCAAGTCTGCCTGATAACAAAGTCCATACTCTTCATCCCAAAAGAAGAGAGGCAAAAGTTAGCACTGCTATTGAAGGCTGACTTCCGCTCTTCTGAGACAGGAGGGGAGGAAGTGAAAACGTGAAGAAACAGTTGTGCTTTGGATATAAAAGAAGAAAAATTGAAATGTACTTTTGAAAATAAGAAAAAAATTTAATGTTTTTGGTTAGCCAACTTTTGAAGTATAACATGATCAAAATATTTTTCTACTGAACCACAATATTCTATGAACAAGTGATTTTTTGAATCCGTAACTGTAACAACTGCCAAAAGGTCAGGATTCAAGTTCAACTAAATGTTCGTGCTTTCCATTAAAAGAGTTAGAAATAAATTGTCATACCAGAGTGTTCAGGTTGAGTCCAAATCAAAATAAATAGCATTTTGAATGAGTTTCAAAAGCACAAGCTATTTCCACACGTCTTTAAGTGATAGATTTTAGTAAATATGAGAAAGTCCAACCTACTTTGTAGATCATGTTATAGACTGACTTACGTGAATGGTATTTTGTGCTTCTAATGTGGAAAGCTTCTTGGTTAGCAATTTTTCTGCATCCAAGAAAGGAAAGGACCCTGCAACAAGAATTGAGTTAGTACAAAGAATCAGTCATTAATATTCAAATATTTTCACTAATAATTTTTTAATGTTTAATATATAGAGTTTCTTAAAGATCCATAGATCTTTAAATTCATTCAACAAGTCTAAAATTGTTGGATTTGGGCTTAAGTTTGTCAGACTGCTTAAAATGCAAATACATGACAAAGAGGAGGTAAGTTGAGAAATACTTCAAATGAGTAGGCCATAGAATTACATACATTCTATGTATGTAATTAATACACAGAATTAATAAGATAAATCAAGAATTTCAAAGACTATTATATAACTATAGTTTCTGTGGGAAAATAGGACATATAATTCTTATAGAACAATTGAACCAGAAACAACAATCAAAGATATAATGAAGAAAACATTGCTGAGTTAAAAAAAAAAAATTCCCAGAGCTTATGAAGATATTTTATTACATTCAGGGTGGGGGGCAATGAAAAAGACCCCCAAATTAGACACATCCTGTAATTATTGCTTATCTAATAATATTAAAATTATACCTCCAAGCATCTACGCAGAAAATGAATGTGCAAAAAATGTTAAAATTTATCAAAAAACAAAACTCAAGTTCTCCCTAGACAGCTTTTCAAAATTCCAGACATCAATAGAAAAAGCTTTAGTAGACTCCTGGAGTTTAGAATGTGCACATAATTTTGGTCACCCAGCCAAATTGCATTTTATCAAAGATAGCCAATTTCAGATATTTAAGGACTCTTAAAATAAATCACTTCTGTATACTTCTTGAATAAAATATACCAAAAGACAAACTCCAGCCAAACAAGAGTAGAATCACTGGCTTGTACATCTTTGTTTAGTCCTCCTTGAAATAGCCTGTATTTTTGGATATTTTCTTCACTCATTATTCATCCTCAAACAAGAAGAGCTATATTCATATAAGGAGTTTGTTCACAAACAGTATGCGATCACCACTGACTCTTGATCGTTATCTGCTGGCAAGCAGGGAATTGCTTGCTCAGATCTGTTTTTTAAGGACATTCCATTTTTGGCCTCACCTGGAGCTCTCTTCATGTGAAGTGTTTTCATTTCTTTTCTTACTATCTGGGTCTCTGATACTCCAGTCTTATTCTGGCCATAGGTTTCCTGCTGATATTAGAGTCAAGGTTGGATCTGTGGTGATGGTGATGGGGTAGGTTTTAATGAATATTAAGATTTTAGGAAGACGCATTGGCAGGACTTTCTACACCAAGTCCTCGTGCTCCTATGGCACCTGTATCCCTCATTCAAAGGATCTGTAATACTGCAATTGCTTGCTAAATGTTTCCTATTTCTCCTACTAAACTCATATAATCCTTTTAAACCAGTGTCCAGCAGAGTGCTTGAGATAAAGTATATACTTAAAAATTTTGAATAAATGAAAGAAAAGGAATTGTTAGCCAAACTTTGTATTAAATTTTACTTTTAGTAAGCAAATCTTCAATAGTTTATATGTAATATTACAGAATTGTGCATCTATTTTTCCTAATATATTAATCAATGCTATGGTTTGATGGCCTAATTGTGGCATATTTGTTACTATTGTTTACTTATGCAAAGATTTTTCCCCTTTATTAAAAATATTATATCGCTAATATAAATAGATTCCAGTATGTCTGTTATTTGCAGCATTCAAGCAGTTTAGCATGTAGTTTAAAAGTTTTACTAACTTAATCCCTTCTGAACATGTTAAATCTAAAGCTTAGGCGCACACTTGTCATTGCATAACCGGTGAAAAACAGAAAGCAGACATGGCACAGGGGCATGCTGAATCTAGTTCATAGCAGCTCAGGGGAGCCAATTACCACATTTTCAGGAATTTTGAGAGCTGGTGGTTAAACACAGGCATTAATAACAAATAAATTATATAAATCTACAGTTAACTTATATTAATAACAAAGGTAATAAATACAAAAAATTCATTACTTTCTAGTTATTTTACTACACTTCACTGTTTGCTATGCTCCTGAGTTTATTCACATTCATTGTCACAGTCGGGTGCACCTGCTATAACACGGGACGCTGCTGGGCACATCCTTCTTCCTCTTCATTGCAGCTCATTCTAATCTTGGTTCACATATTCAGCACTCATATACTGGATTCCACCATATTATTTTGAAGTTTTCCATTTTTTTTCAGTCAACGTGGTTATTCAAAATAAGATTTTAATTCCCTAGAGAGCAAGACTGCAACTTGTCTTTCCTTTGTATCTTTTACACTGCACGGAGCAAACAACAAATGCTGTGAGAGTCAGAATGCTACAGCTATCCTTCAAGATTTAAAAATTTAGAGTCCCTTTTCAGCCAAGAAGATCAAATTTCCTACTCTTCATAAAGAACCTGAAAGTGCAAACTTCTCATTCTTAATCTTAGGGGCTGCTCAAACCACTGGCATATTCTGGACATCCGATTCTGCTGTGGTCTGAGACTTCCTAGTTAGTTGGAGGATAACAGATGGAAGAATCACAGTAAAGAACAGAGAACAATGCAAAGAAGGGAGCAGCACTGGAAGAGATGCAGGGGGGGTATGCCCAGGTTATTTGAACCAAGAACAGCAAATTAGAATCCTTAAAGGAAAAAGCACAGGAGATTAAGAAACATAAATTTCTTAAGTACACACATACCTCCAGACAAATCATTGAAATTTCATCATAAGGCCGTGGATTTCCACAAAAGGAAAGAGTGTTAGGTTCACCTTTTCTATTTAAGCCATTGTTTACTCCCTCTGAAGTTTAAGCATGTTGCAGGAGGTCGTTCCTTATCTCTTGTTTTTGGTGAAAATAAAACACTCCTTAGATAATATCCTTATTTTTATCTAAAGTTTCATATATCTAACTTATCTTATCTCCTGTGGTCAAAATTTTTTTCCTTCAAATTCCAGGCTTCTTTCCAGAGCTTTCTAATGCATCACACAGACTCCTGTTTAAGTTTGTCTAAAGTCTGGATAATCTTTCTCCTCCCCTCCTTGTTCATCATAGAATTAATGAAAATATTATTTCACTATTTCTAGTAATCTGATTAGGAGACATTGAAATTAGGTCAAATTGGGTAAGAAGAAAGGAATAAAATATCACAGGTACATTTATAACTTCTAACTTTCACTTACAATTTTTGAGAAAAGGTTGTAATAGTATCTGTCCTGGAGTTCCAAGCAGGTGGTGGGCTATAGTCATTTTCGCATACCCAAAAAGTCAGGAATAAATTTTCTGTATGCTTAGACTGAAGCCATTATATAAGATTCTCCCATTTGTCATCTTTCCACAAGAATATTTATGTACACCCAAGTCAATGCTAATGGATACGTTTTATATTATTGGATATTTCCCTCCCCTCAACTTCTGCTTGCTACATCCTGTACAGAGAATATTGCTTTGCCATGTGTAATTCCATAGACAGCAGGCTGATAAATGGAGGATACTGCCAAGATTGTCTTCCATCCTTAATTAAATTTTAATTTACTGAGAACCAACTATACATTGGGCATCAGGCCTTTCAGATAATATTTATAAGATATGGTCTTTACTCTTAAGGTGATTAAATTTATTTACTTTTAAAATTATTTTTTAAATTTTTCCATAAGTTATTGGGGTGCAGGTGGTACTTGGTTACAAAAGTAAGTTCTTCAGTGGTGATTTGTGAGATTTGGGTGCACCCATCACCCGAGCAGTATACACTGGAGCACATTTGTAATCTTTTATCCCTCACCCCCTCCCACTCTTCCCCTCAAGTTCCCAAAGTCCATTGTATCATTCCTATGCCTTTGCATCCTCATAGCTTAGCTCCTACATATCAGTGAGAACATATGATGTTTGGTTTTCCATTCCCGAGTTACATCACTTAGAATAATAGTCTCCAATTTCATCCAGGTCCCTGCAAATGCTGTTAATTCATTCCTTTTTATGGCTGCATAGTATTCCGTCAGTTTCTTTATCCACTCATTGATTAATGGGCATTTGGGTTGGTTCAACAGTTTTGCAGTTGTGAATTGTGCTGCTATAAACATGTGTGTGCAAGTATCTATTTTGAATAATAGCATCTTTTCCTCTGGGTAGATACCCAGTAGTGGGATGGCCGGATCAAATGGTAGTTCTGCTTTTAGCTCTTTAAGGAATCTCCACACTGCTTTCCATAGCGGCTGTACTAGTTTACATTCCCACCAGCAGTGTAGAAGTGTTCCCTCTTCACCACATCCACACCAACATCTACTGTTTTTTTAAATTATTTTTTGTTATGGCCATTCTTGCAGGAGTAAGATGGTATCACATTGTGGTTTTGATTTGCATTTCCCTGATCATTAATGATATCGAGCATTTTTTCATATGTTTGCTGGCCATTTGTATATCTTCTTCTGAGAATTGTCTATTCATGTCCTTAGCCCACTTTTTGATGGGATTGTTTGTTTTTTTCTTACTGATTTGTTTGAGTTCATTGTAGATTCTGGATATTAATCCCTTGTCAGATGTATAGATTGTGAAGATTTTCTCCCACCCTATGAGTTGTCTGTTTACTCTGCTGACTGTTCTTTTTGCTGTGCAAAAGCTCTTTAGTTTAATTAGGTCCCAGCTATTTCTCTTTGTTTTTATTGCCTTTGCTTTTGGGTTCTTGGTCATGAAATCCTTGCCTAAGCCAATGTCTAGATGGGTTTTTCTAGAATTTTTATAATTTTATATTAAAAATTATATATATAGTTTTATATATAATATAAATATATGTAATATAAAAATATATATAGTTTTTATATAGTTTATATAAATATTTTTATATATTATATATAGTTTTTTATATAGTTTATATAGTTTAACATTTATATAGTTTTATATAAAAAAATTTTATAGAATTTTATAGTTTCAGGTCTTAGGTTTAAGTCCTTAATCCATGTTGAGTTGATTTTTGTGTAAAGTGAGAGATGATGATCCAGTTTTATTCTCCTACATGTGGCTAGCCAATTATCCCAGCACCATTTGTTGAAAAGAGTGTCCTTTCCCCACTTAATGTTTTTGTTTGCTTTGTAGAAGACCAGTGGGATGTAGGCATTTGGGTTTATTTCTGGGTTCTCTGTTCCATTGGTCTATTTGCCTATTTTTATATCAGTACAATGCTGTTTTGGTGACTATGGCCGTATAGTATAGTCTGAAATCAGGTAGTGTGATGCCTCCAGATTTGTTCTTTTTGCTTAGTCTTTCTTTGGCTATGTGGGCTCTTTTTTGGTTCCATATGAATTTTAGAATTGTTTTTACTAATTCTGTGAAGAATGATGGTGGTAGTCTGATGGGGATTGCATTGAATTTGTAGATTACTTTTGGCAGTATCGTCATTTTCAGAATATTGGTTCTACCCATCCATGAGCATGGGATGTGTTTCTATTTGTGTCATCTATGACTTATTTCAGCAAAGTTTTGTAGTTGTCCTTGTAGAGGTCTTTCCACTCCTTTGTTAGATATCTTCCCAAATATTTTATTTTTTTTTTGCAGCTATTGTAAAAGGAGTTGAGTTCTTGATTTGATTCTCCGCTTGGTCGCTGTTAGTGTATAGAAGAGCTACTAATTTGTGTACATTAATCTTGCATCTGGAACCTTTGCTGAATACTTTTATCGTTCTAGGAGCTTTCTAGAGAAGTCCTTATGGTTTTCAAGGTAAACAATCATATCATCAGCAAACAGTGACAGTTTGACTTCCTCTTTACTGATTTGGATGCCCTTTATTTCTTTCTCTTATCTGATTGCTCTGGCTAGAACTTACAGTTCTATGTTGAAGAGGAGTGGTGAGAGTGGGCATCCTTGTCTTGTTCCATGCTCAGAGGGAATGCCTTCAACTTTTCCCCATTCAGTATTATGTTGGATGTAGGTTTGTCATAGATAGCTTTTATTACATTAAGATATGTCCCTTGTATGCCTATTTTGCTGAGAGTTTTAATCATAAAGGGAGGCTGGATTTTGTCGAATGATTTTCTGCATCTATTGAGATGATCATGTGCTTTTTATTTTAATTCTGTTTATGTGGTGTATCACATTTATTGACTTGTATATGTTAAACCATCCCTGCATCCCTGGTATGAAACCCACTTGATCATGGTGGATTATCTTTTGATATGTTGTTGGATTCGGTTAGCTAGTATTTTGTTAAGGATTTTATCATCTGTGTTCATTGAGGATATTGGTCTGTAGTTTTTTGGTTATGTGCTTTCCTGGTGTTGGTATTAGGGTGATGCTGGCATCATAGAATGAATTAGGGAGGGCTCCTTCTTTCTCCATCTTGTGGAATAGTGTCAAGAGGATTGGTACCAATTCTTCTTTGAATGCCTTGTAGAATTCTGCTGTGACTCCATCTGGTCCTGGACTTTTTTTGTTGGTAATTTTTTAATTGCCATTTCAATCTCGCTGCTTGCTATTGGTCTGTTCAGGGTATCTAATTCTTCCTGATTTAAGGTAGGAGGGTTGTATTTTTTCCAGGAATTTATCCTTCTCTTCTAGGTTTTCTAGTTTATGTGCATAAAGGTGTTCATAGAAGCCTTGAATGATCTTTTGTATTTCAGTGATGTCAGTTGTAATATCTCCTGTTTCATTTCCTAGTGAGATTATTTGGATTTTCTCTCTTCTTTTATTGGTTAATCTTGCTAATGGTCTATCAATTTTATTTATCTTTTCAAAGAACCAGCTTTTTGTTTCATTTCTCTTTTGTATTTTGTTTCAATTTCATTTAATTCTGCTCTGATCTTAGTTATTTCCTTTCTTCTGCTGCAGTTGGGTTTGGCTTGGTCTTGTTTCTCTAGTTCCTTGAGGTGTGACCTTAGATTGTCTGTTTGTGTTCTTTCAGACTTTTTGATGTAGGCATTTAGGCTTATGAACTTTCCTCTTAGCACCACCTTTGCTGTATCCCAGAGGTTTTGATAAGTTGTGTCATTACTGCCATTCAGTTCAAGTAGTTTTATTTATTTATTTATTTTTGAGAGGGAGTCTCGCTCTGTCACCCAGGCTGGAGTGCGGCGGCAAGATCTTGGCTCACTGCAAGCTCTGCTTCCTGGGTTCACGCCATTCTCTTGCCTCAGCCTCTCGAGTAGCTGGGACTACAGGCACCTGCCACCATGCCCAGCTAAATTTTTCTTGTATTTTTTAGTAGAGACGGGGTTTCACCGTGTTAGCCAGGATGGTCTTGATCTCCTGACCTCGTGATCTGCCCGCCTCAGCCTCGCAAAATGCTTTGTCTCAGTTAACTGCTGTTGCTTTAAAGTTTGTTTTTTCTGATGTAAGAATAGCTTCCCCTGCTCGTTTTGGTGTCCATTTGCATAAAATGCCTTTTTCCACCCCTTTACTTTAAGTTTATGTGAGTCTTCATGTGTTAGGTGAGTCTCCTGAAGGCAGCAGATAGTTGGTTGGTGAGTTCTTATCCATTCTGCGGTTCTGTATCTTTTAAGTGGAGCATTTAGGCCATTTACATCCACTGTTAGTATTGAAATGTGAGGTACTGTTGCTTTCATCATGCTCTTTGTTGCCTGTGTATTTTGGCTTTTTGTTTTGTTTTGTTTTTCCTTTTTAATTTGTATTTAGTTTTATAGGTCCTTTGTGATTTATACTTTAAAGAGGTTCTGTTTTGCTATGTTTCCAGAATTTGTTTCAAGATTGAGAGCTCCTTTTAACAGTTCTTGTAGTGGTGGTTTGGTAATGGTGAATTCTCTCAGCATTTTTTTGTCTGAAAATGACTGAATCTCTCCTTCATATATAATGCTTAGTTTCACTGGATACAAAATTCTTGGATGATATTTTGTTGGAGGAGGCTGAAGATAGGTCCCCTTCTAGCTTGTAGGGTTTCTGCTGAGAAATCTGCTGTTAATCTGATAGATTTTTCTTTATAGTTTACCTGGTGCTGCTGTCTCAGAGCTCTTAAGATTCTTTCCTTTGTCTTAACTTTGAATAACCTGATGACACTGTGCCTAGGTGAAGATTTTTTGCAATGAATTTCCCAGGTGTTCTTTGTGCTTATTGTATTTGGATGTCTAGGTCTCTCGCAAGGCCAGGGAAGTGTTCCTTGATTATTTCCCCAAATATGTTTTCCAGGCTTTTAGAATTCTCTTCTTCCTCAGGTATACTGATTATTCTTTGGTTTGGTCATTTAACATAATCCCAAACTTCTTGGAGGCTTTGTTCATATTTTCTTATTCTTTTTTCTTTGTCTTTGTTGGATTGGGTTAATTCAAAGACCTTGTCTTCGAGTTCTGAAGTTCTTCCTTCTACTTGTTCAGTTCTATTTGCTGAGACTTTTCAGAGTATTTCACATTTCTAAAAGTGTGTCCAAAGTTTCCTGAATTTTTTATATTTTTCTTTAAGCTATCTATTTTCATGAATATTTCTTTCTTCACTTCTTGTATCAATTTTTTTTTAATTTCTTTGCATTGGGCTTTGCCTTTCTCTGGTCCCTCCCTGATTAGCTTAATAACTAACCACCTGAAATTTTTTTCAGGTAAATCAGGAATTTTTTCTTGGTTTGGATCCATTGCTGGTGAACCAGTGTGATTCTGGCGGGGGGTGGGGGGGTGTAGGGGGGATGTTGAAGAGCTTCTTTTGTCATATTACCAGGGTTGGTTTTCTGGTTCTTTCTCATTTGGGTAGGCTCTGTCGGAGGGAAGGTCTGGGGCTGAAGGCTGTTGTTCAGATTATTTTGTCCCACGGGATGTTCCTTTGATGACTCTCCCTCTTTTCTTATGGATGTGGCTTCCTGTGAGCCAAACTGCAATGATTATTGTCTCTATTCCGGGTCTAGCCACCCAGTGAGTCTACCTGGCTCCAGGCTGGTACTGGGGGTTGTCTGCACAGAGTCCTGTGCAGAGACAGATGTGAACCATCTATGGGTCTCTCAGCCATGGATACCAGTGCCTGTTCTGGTGGAGGTGGCAGAGGATTCCGTGAGGGTCCTTAGCTTTGGTGGTCTAATGCTCTATTTTTGTATTGGTTGACCTCCTGCCAGTAGGTGGCACTTTCCAGAAAGCATCAGCTGTACTAGTGTGGATAGGGACTGGTGGTGGGTGGGGCCCTAGAATGCCCAAGATTATATCCCCTTTGTCTTCCACTATCAGGGTGGGAGGGAAGTACCATTAGGTGGGGGCAGGGCTAGGCATGTCTGAGCTCAGACTCTTCTTGGACAGGACATGCTGCAGCTGCTGCAGGGGTTGGGGGAGAGATTCCCAGGTCACTAGAGTTGTGTACCTAGGAGGATTATGGCTGCCTCTGCTGAGTCATGCAGGTTGTCAGGGAAGTGAGGAAAGCTGGAAGTCACAGGCCTCATCCAGCTCCCACGCAAACTAAAGGGCCAGTCTCACTCCCACCGTGCCCCACCCCAACAGCCCCAAGTCTGTTTCCAGGCAGAGGACAAGAGGGGCTTGAAAACTTGCCCGGGGCTATCCGTCTCCCAGCTGCAAAAGAAAAGGGCTTTAGTTCTTCCTCTGCCTCTGAAGTCCGCAGGCCTGATTTGCACCCTCCTCTTGATTTTGACCAGGAGACTTCTCACTTTGTTATAAATTGTCACGAAGTTCAGGAGAGAATTTTTTCTCCCTGTGGAGTTTCATCTCCTGCTCCTCTGGCCACCCTCCTGAAGGATCCCTGTGGTGCCAGGCAGGAATGGGGTACTTGGGGACCCAGTGAGCTCCCAGGGTGTTTCTGCTGCTTCCTCTCCCCTGTATTTCTCTTGGCTCTCTAATTTGACTCAGTTCCAGGTAAAGTTGGAAACTTCTCCCGTAAACCGAACTTCAGCTTCTCCAGTGGGGGTATGTGCTTGGGAGAGAAGGGGTCTCCCTTTCCCACTTCCGCAGGTGGGGCACTCACAGTATTTGGTGTGTCTCCCGGGTCCTGCAGGAGCAGTTCACTTCCTTCAGAGGGTCTGTGGTTCTCTTGGGATTACTGGCCTTGGCCTCCCAAAGTCAAGGTGATTAAATTTATATCAGGGAAGAGAAAACTGCACTGCAAAACAGAATCCTTTATATGAAGTTGAAATTTGGTAAAGAAGGTAAGTCTTTTTTTTTTTTTTTTTTTCTTTTTTTGAGACGGAGTCTTGCTCTGTGGCCCAGGATGGAGTGCAGTGGGGCAATCTGGGCTCACTGCAAGCTCTGCCTCCCGGGTTCCCATCATTCTCCTACCTCAGCTGCCCAAGTAGCTGGGACTACAGGTGCCTGTCACCACGCCCGGCTAATTTTTTGTATTTTTAGTAGAGACGGGGTTTCACCGTGTTAACTAGGATAGTCTCAATCTCCTGATCTTGTGATCTGCCCACCTCTGACTCCAAAGTGCTGGGTTTACAGGCGTGAGCCACCGTGCCCGGCGAAGGAAGGTCTTTATGGATCTTAAAATCAATGCAAAATTGGGTATATAAAAAGTTTTCCACTACAATACATGAGAATTGAGAGAATGGAGGGAATAACAAAAAAAATTAAATATAAAGACAGACATCAGTATTTAGTTGCATGAGGCTATGAGTCCTCTGCTGCATGTGTTAAAATGATGTATAAAAACAAACATTTGGAAATAATCCTTCCCAAGTACTTCTGGCTGCCAAATGTGAACTGTGTCAAATGTCCAAAACTGAAGAAGTCACACCAAATACAAAGGGACATGAGAAATAATAAACAAGACAACATTTCCATGCCTCGATATTCTTTCCTGGGAAAAATTTGGATTAAGTAAACATGTCTGGAAAACAAGGTATATGGAGAAGCATTTCCATGTCATCAAAGGCTATTTTATTTTTCATGAGTATTACTAGAAACTAAACTATTTAAATACTATCTCTTCAGATCTTGGCAATCCCATCTTTCTAAATTAAGAAAAAAGGCCAGTGGGCTGGAAATCTAATCCTTGCCTTTTCGTCTTCAGGGTCTATGGTTCGTTTGGTGTTGTTTTCAAAGGAAAATTTACTCTGATCACTTTTCAAAATGGTAACATTCACTAAAGAAATTACTTCTTAATGTCCCAGAACAAATCAGAATCTTGAGCCAAAATATAGATATATGCGCTCACAGCATTTGATTAAAGTTTTACAAACTTAAATATAAGTAGGCATGGGAAACTTTAACATAAAAATACCCAAAAATAGGGTAAATAATTTGTGTGCATGTAAACGAAGTAATTAAAATGCAAAATAAAAAGAAGCCATTCTGAAATTATGTTAGTGTTAGCTTCATTTATGTGCATCTGGAATTACGTTATTTTCAACATATTCTTAATTAATTAGTCGGTGAATATAAAACAAGTTTTATATTTACAATTGGTGTATTTGGGAACATTTCTGTTTCTAAATAAAGTATAGTTACCTTCCCAAAAAACCTGTGTATACCATAGGTTTTATTGATCACCACCTTTTTATAAGTGCCCAGATTTCCGAAATTAACATAGAAGTAGCAACAATAATAATAGATACTGCTTACTTTTTGAGCATTCACTATGAGCTAAATATACTGCTCATTTAAGGATCTTGATAACCTTTTGATGAAGCTATTATTAGTGCACTTCATACACAGGAAAATTCTAAGTTGCTCAAAGTCGTATCCAGTAAATAAGAGAGCCAAAGTTAAGAACCGGGTTTCTGATTTGCTGCTCTTAAGCAATCTACTTAAAGTAAAAATGGATTTAGTCCTTTCCGTCTTTTTAAAAATTCTCATAGAATCAGTCAGCTATTTTGATTTATTTGTTAAGCATGAATTGCGTTCATTTCCTTAGAGTAAGAAAAACAAGTCATGAAATTATTGCAATACCGGCGTTTGGTAAGCCGTACTCTAGAATTTTTTTTTTTTAACGTTAAGATCTAAGATACATGTGCAGAATGTACAGGTTTGTTACACAGGTGTACATGTGCCATGGTGGTTTGCCACACCTATCAACCTGTCATCTAGGTTTTTAAGCCGCACATGCATTAGGTATTAGTCCTAATGCTCTCCCTCCCCTTGCCCCCCAGCCCCTGACAGGCCCCGGTGTGTGTTGCTCCCCCCCCCGTGTCCATGTGTTCTCATTTTTCAACTCCCACTTATGAGTGAGAACATGCAGTGTTTGGTTTTCTGTTCCTGTGTTAGTTTGCTGAGAATGATGGCTTCCAGCTTCATCCATGTCCCTGCAAAGGACATGATCTCATTCTTTTTATGCATAGTATTCCATGATGTATATGCGCCACATTTCTTTATCCACTCTATCATTGATGAAAATTTGGGTTGGTTCCAAGTCTTTGCTGTTGTATATAGTGCTGCAATAAACATACTTGTGCATGTGTTTTTATACCAGTATGATTTCTAATCCTTTGGGTATATACCCAGTAATGGGATTGCTGGGTCAAACAGTATTTCTGGTTCTAGATCCTTGAGGAATCACCACACTGTCTTCCACAATGGTTGAACTAATTTACACTTCCACCAACAGTGTAAAAGCGTTCCTATTTCTCTACAGCATCTATTCTTTACTGACTTGTTAATAATCATCATTCTGAGTGGCTTGAGATGGTATCTCATTGCGGTTTTGATTTGCATTTCTCTAATGACCAGTGATGATGAGCTGTTTTTCATATGTTTGTTGGCCACATAAATGTCTTCTTTTGAGAAGTGTCTGTTCATATCCTTTGCCCACTTTTTGATGGGGTTATTTTTTTCTTATGAATTTGTTTAAGTTCTTTCTAGATTTTGGATATTAGCCCTTTGTCAGATGGATAGATTGCAAAAATTTTCTCCCATTCTGTAGGTTGCCTGTGTACCCTAATGCTAGTTTCTTTTGCTGTGCAAAAGCTCTTTAGTTTAATTAGATCCCATTTGTCGATTTGGGCTTTTGTTGCAATTTTTTTTGTAGCAGGCTGGCTAACATCACTGACAGCAATATCAAAGTTTTCAGGTTTCAATACATCGATCTTGCACTAAATAAAATATATTTTTAAAAAATTAATTGTGCATTGGAGTTTTGCAAATTTTGTTTTGTCAATTCTAATATAATTTTAGAGAATTTGGATTTAACTAATTTTAAAGAATCAGAGGAAATTTAAGAAATTGTAAAAGAAAATTTTAACATGTCTACATCATTAGAAACATTTTTATTAAAAATGAAGATTAAAAACTTGACATTATCCCTTATCTATCCCTAAACATACTAAGATAAAAACATAAGGTGTTACTATATATATAAATTATTATTATTATTTTAGTTAGAGCTCCAGTGATGGGAAGGACTATTGATTGTTTTTTACGATGTTTAATTACTCAAAAGTCAAGTGTTACTGAGAATTTTATCTGTATTAACATGTCTTTAACTTTAGTAGAAGATAATTTGGACTTTGAAAGTGAAAACAAGATTCACAATGAATAAAACTTTTTCTGTATGTTCAATGTCTGACTATAACATGCCATAGGAATAAGAGAAAAAAATGAATAACCATTAACAACACGTTTGTTCTTAATAAAGAAATAGTAAACTCCATGAGAAGAATTTCATCAGGATATTTGTTTTATGTGGTTTTTGCATGTTCATTAGCTAACAAGTAAAAAATGCTTGAAACTATAAACATTAATATTTATACTTTCATTCAGTAGACAGACTCTAATCTAAATATGAAGATCTTTTGTTAGTCATTTCCCGCTTTCAAAGATGTGGGCGATATTTGGAAAGTTAGCTATCGAAATTTTCTAGAAAAATGTGTGATTCACAGAAGAATTTTCATAAATCATAATTTTCTCACATACTTTAAAATGAAAAAAAAAATCAGTTCAATAACCCTATTATGTTTCAAGCTAAATCAGATTAATGGAAGAGATAGTAGAGAAAATCAACATTAAATACGGCTTTTTTTCCCTAAGTGATTGCAAGAGAAAAGAGAATACTATGATAAATAATAAGGCAATAACAAAAGTATTCAAATACTTTTCAGATGCTTTGAAAATGTGTGCCAGATACTCCATTTAAAATATAGGGAAGATAAGTCTTTTGTCTCTTGGCTGTAATAGCTGGGTCTACATAGTAGAAAGTAGGGGTATGATGTGTTCTAACACTACAGAAATCCAAAAGAAATAATTCAGATACAAGATTAGATATGAAAAAATTAGGTATATATAGGACTTGTATACTGAGAACTACAATACTGATGAAAGAAATTAAAGAAGACACAAATAAATGGAAAAGACATCTCATGTTCATAGAGTGAAAGGCTCAACACAGTAAAGATGACAATTCTCCCTAAATTGATATCCAGGTTTAATGCAATTTTCAAACATTTTTTCAAAATTCCCACAAGATTTTTTGTATATGTATTACTTTTGTTCAAAAATGATTAAATATATATATATATGATTATTCTAAAATTCATATGGACAGGCGTAGAAATGAGAATACCTAAATAGTTTTAACAAAAGGAAGAATTAAGGGAAGATATCAGTCTACCCAATTTGAAGAGATATTACATAGCTATAGTAATCAAGAATGTGTGCTACTGGTGGGGTAATTGACGTATAGATCAATGGAGTAAAATAGAGAACCTAGAAATAGATACACAAAAATATGGCCAGCTGATTTTCGAGAAACGTTCAAAAGTAATTAAATAAATAAAAATAATCTTTTCAATAAATGGTACTAAAATAAATGGATATCCAGAGGGAAAAAAAGTGAACCTCAATCTAAACCTCATACTTTATACAAAATTAACTCAAACTTAAGTAGGGAACTGAATGTAAAATATAATACTATAGAACTTCCAGGAAAAATCTTCAGAAAAAAAATCTTCTAAATTTAAGAGTAGATGAAAAGTTATTAGACTGGACAACAAAACCCCGATCCATAAGATGAAAAATTGATAAACTGGTCTTTACAAAATTGAGAACTTTTGCTCTAAGAAAGAGCCTGTTGGGAGGATGAAAAGACAAGATACAGACAGAGATAAAATATTTACAAACTACGTATCTGACAGAAGACTAGTACCTAAAATATATAAAAATCTCTCAAAACTCAATAGTGAAAAAACAATCAATCCAATTAGAAAATGGGCAAAAGACATGAAGGGACATTTCATTCACGAAAGAAGATACACAGACAAAAAATAAACACTCAAAAGATGTCCAGGGAGTAGAATGTTGGTTACCAGGACCTGGAGGATGAGGGGCTGGGCAAGGTTGGGGAGATTTTAAAGAACACAAAATTTCAGTTAGACAGGAGGATAGTTCAAAATATCTGTTGTATAACATGGTGACTACAGTTAAAAACAATGTATTTCATTCTTTAAAATTGGTGAGAGTAGATTTTAGGTATTCTCATCATAAAAACTGACAAGAATGTGAGATAATACATTAATTAGGTTAATTAGCTCAATTAAGCTATTCTACAATGTAAACCTATTTCAACACATCATGTTGTACACAAACAACATATATAATTTTATTTGTCAATTTAAAAAACTAATAAATAAAAGATCCAGAACATAAAAAAAAATGTTCAACATTATTGGCCATTAAAGAAATGCAAATTAAAACTGCAGTGAGGTATCACTACACACCTATGAGAATGACTAAAATTAAAAACAAAGAAACAACAACAACAAAAAAAACAGTGAAACACCAAACTCTGGCAAGATGGCAGAAAAACTGGGTTTCTCATACATTGCTAGTAGGATATAGAATTGTAAAGCTGCTCTGGAAACTCATTTGGTGGTTGCTTTAAAAACTTAGTATGCAACTATCATATGTTCAGAAAATTGCCATTGTGATTATTTATCCCAAAGAAATGAAAATTTATATTCACACAAAAACCTGTTCATAAATGTTCATCGCAACTTTGCTGACAATAGTGAAAAACTATAAATAATCTAATCCTTCAACAGAGGATGTTTAAACAATTTCAGTGCATCCATACTATAGAATACTACACAGCAATAAAAAGAAACAAACTGTTGATACGTGCAACACTTTGAATGGATCTCCAGGGAATATGCTGGGTGAAATAGAAAATCACAAATGGTTACAATTTGCCATGGTTATAATTGGCAATATTATAGGAGTGAAGAACAAATTAGTGGTTGTCAAGTTTTAAAGATGGGGTAGACAGGGATGGAGGGAAAGGAGAAAAGTGGATGTGGTTATAAGAGGACAACATGAGGAACCCTTGTGGTGAGAAAATTATTCTGTATCTTGATAAATCTATGTCAATATGTTGGTTGTGAAATTGTACTCTGTATATATGCTAACATTGGGGAAAACTGAGATCTGTCTGTATTTTTCTTACAACTGCATGAGAATCAACAATTATCTCAAAATTCAAAGTTTAAATAAAAGCAAGTAAACCAATTATGCTTGAATATAAAAATAAAACCATAAATTTGGGAATTTAAAGCAATTGTACGTCTAAATAACATATGCATTAAAAAAGAAACCATAGTGAAAATTAGAAAATATGTCAATAATAAGAATAATACTGGGGCTGGGCACAGTGGCTCATGCCTGTAATCCCAGCACTCTGGGAGGCTGAGGTTGGCGGATCATGAGGTCAGGAGATCGAGACCATCCTGGCAAACACGGTGAAACCCCGTCGCTACAAAAAAAAACTATAAAAAATTAGCCTGGCTCGGTGGCGGGCACCTGTAGTCCCAGCTACTCGGGAGGCTGAGGCAGGAGAATGGCGTGAACCCGGGAGGCGGAGCTTGCAGTGAGCCAAGATTGGGCCACCGCACTCCAGCCTGGACAAGCGACAGAGTGAGACTCCGTCAAAAAAGAAAAAGAATAATACGAATTATCAATACTTGGCATGTAAATAGAGATATAATTAAAGTGCAAATTATAATCTTAAACTCTTATGTTACTAATAAATTCTGGAGATCTTATGCACAACAGGGTGACTAATTGTTAATAACGTATTTCATTCTTGAAATTTTCTAGAAGAGTAGCTTGTAAATCTTCTCATCACACACATGCACAACTATGTGAAGTGATGGATATGTTAACTAGTTTGATTGTAGTAATTATTTCACCATATATACATATTTCAAAACATCATGTACACTTTAAATATATATAATTTTTATTTGCCAATTATACCTCAATAAACCTGAAAAAATTATTACGTTACTAAAGAAAAAAAGGCAGAAAAATAAGAGCTGACCTTCCACTCTATGGTTGTTTTTTGTTTTTTTTTGTTGTTGTTGTTGTTGTTTTGTTTTTTTTTGTTTTCCGGACATAGTCTTACTCTGTTGCCCCCAAGCTGGAGTGCAGTGGTTCAATCTTGGCTCATTGCAACCTCCACTTCCTGAGTTCAAGTGATTCTCCTGCCTCAGCCTCCGAGTAGCTGGGATTACAGGTGTGCACCACTGTGCCCAGCCAATTTTTGTATTTTTTAATTTTTTTTAGTAGAGACGGGGTTTCGCCATGTTGGCCAGGCTGGTCTTGAACTCCACTGTAAGATTTTTAATACTGAATAACCTATAAGACAATAATACCTATAATTACAATAATAGCAGAGGTTAATAAAATATAATATATAATAAAATATAAAATAAAATAAAAATAAATAGAAGTCTATTTTTAATACCAATTAAAAATGGATAAATTTCTTAAATGACTTGTCAAAACTTAAAGACCAAAGTAATAATTAATAATAAAGATAATTAAAATGGCATGCTGAAAGATACATAGAAAAACCACAAGCAATAGCTATGAACAATAGTTTACCAATACATTTGAAGTCTTAGATGAAATGATGAATTTTATAGAAAAAGGTAACTATCTAATTCGATGTCTAGAAATATAACAATTGTATAATTTGAATCACATGGTAAAAATTCTATCTTCATAACGTCCTCACCCTCGAACTGATGCAGAGACCTGGAATACCACTGTGGTCTCTCTAGTCACAAATGGACTTCAGAAGATTAGAGCCTTATCCTGAATCCATCCCATAGCAGCTCCAGTCCCAGGGTCCAACATCTGATTGTCCACTTTGTGTTTACTGGAATAATCACACTTCGTCACTAACAGAATGCCCATACGAAATAATCAGAATAAAAATGCTGTACTGTGGCAAAGGCAATAAACCTCTAATGCCTTTCCATAGGGTTATACGGATGCTTCTGCTTTCTATTACGATATAGTCTAGAAGAACTTTGGTCATCACAATATCGCATAGAGCATTAAATGACCATTACATCAAAGACATTTTACTAATTGATCCTAGTGTGCAAGAAATAACAGGAATCTTAGGTACTTTACTGAGTACAATCACACAGGCTAGAGAGGGAGATAAACTCTGTGAAAGTTCAAGGGCTGCTACATCTGAGGTTTCTGGGAGTCTAGCAGTCTGAAGGGAGGTTGGACTCTACTCCAACGTGAAAGGTAAGTTGCCACACCTTGAGTCATGCATCCTGAAGAAAATGGTGCAATGCTTGGTAGACCTCTTATGATATGGGAGGCAAGACATTCATTTTAGAGTGTGCGGTTCCAATCCATTTTCTCAGTACCCCATGAGGCTTCCAGACTTCAGTGGGGTCTGTGTGGGTGGGTAGGGATATATAAGTATCGTATGTGTATTATATATATCAGGGAGAGTTACAACCAGAAGACCCAGTGGTTTTGGAAAAGCCTATGATTGACAGACATTTTGTACAGAGCCTTTGGCAAACTTCACTAGGGAAATAATGACACATGCCTTCAAGTTTTGGAATAAAGTCATGCCTTTTTTTTTTGCTAACAAGTATTCTCTAAACACCTGACTCTAGGACATGCAACACAGACCGCCCATTCTAAATAAGATATTATAACATTTACCAAATTTCAAAATTGGACATGCACAGTAGAATTCCACTGTCAAATGGAAACAGTAACCTGGGGCTGTGCCTCACACCTGTAATCCCAGCACTTTGCGGGGCTGAGGCAGGCAGATCACTTGAACCATGAGTTTGAGACCAGCCTTGCCAATACAGCAAAACCCCATCTTTACTAAAAATACAAAAATTAGTTGGGTGTGGTGGCACACACCTGTAGTCCCAGCTACTGGGGAGGCTGAGGCACAAGAATCACTTGAACCCAGGAGGCAGAGGTTGCAGTGAGCCAAGACTGCACCACTGCACTCCAGCTTGGGTGACAGAGTGAGACCCTGTCTCAAAAACAAAACAACAACAAAAAAAGAAAGAATATAGATAAGACTAGGCTCAAGCAGATTCAGAAGTCACTAGTAAACTCCAAAAGCAGGGGGCTCACGTTTCCATAGTACCTATTCCTACCACTTTTTCATCTCTTTCTCAAAATACCTCTATGGCCTCCAGAAAAACTCCCCAAGACAAGTTTAAAAAGATAGGGTGTCTTAGTTTGCTATAGATTTGTATGGCATGTTGACACCAGGCAAAAATGTATGGCCACCACATTACAGCCCACTATGGTTCCCCCAAAAGACAGTAATGAAGGGAAAATTCCAGGGTCCAATATCTGATTGTCCGCTTTGTGTGAAAGGAAAGATTGTCTTTCTTTTCACAAGACAATGAACCAATCCTGTTTCAGGGTCAAGGACTTGGAAAGAACCAGATTAAAATACTGGTGATAAGAAGTACATAGTGTACCTTTCCAATACATCAATACATGCAGATAAAACACCCTTGTGTCCATTGCAAAGGAGAGTCTCCATTACAATGAGAAGATGACTCATATTATGAACCATGCTATGGAAGTTTCTTCTGCTCAATGAGCCTGTGGAAAGAGGCTTTGGTAGCAGGGATTGAGTTATGCAGGATCTCAGCAACGTGGACTTTATCTCGTCAAAGCTGATCTGGCTGCTGCTACTGCTTTGTGCCCAATTTACCAAGGAACAGAGGCCAATGCTGAGTCACTATTCCCTCAGGGAGACAGCTGATCACCTGGTGACAGTTCGATGTTGGTTCACTTTTATTATACCACAAACAGCAATTTGTCCTTGTAGAAGCACACAAATGATTTGGCAACAGATTTTCTTTTCTTTCCTGTCATTTTCTGTCAGCTTGACCATCTGTGAACATATCAAGTGTCTTAACTATTTTTCACCAAGTTATTCCATATGATGAGAATATTTGAACAAATGTTTAGAGTAAAGGATAAGAGACAATGGACTCAAGCTCATTGAATTTACTAGTCTTACCACCAGTTCCATCTCCCAGAAGATGTCAGGATTATTGATCCTAATTGCACTTGAGAAATTTGGCTGGGAGGCAAAATAAAAGACTGTATCAGAAACCCAGGGAGTTTGTTTGGCACCCCTTAGTACTTCCTTCATCAATAGTCATAGTCAAAGAAAAACTGAAACAACATAAGGAAGAGAGGATCAGTAAGCACTGAAATCTGACATAAATGAAGTTTTGGTGCACAACGTTAGGTAAATAACTCCGAACAGCCAAGGTGTTGACAGATATTAAGGGGAACATGGTGATGGAAGAAGGAAGTGTAAGTCTCAATTTACATTTCACAAAGAACTATAGAAGGAGGTATAGAACAACTCTGTGTTCTACCATTTAACCATTGGATTTTTTTTTCTCTTCCTTTCTTCCCCTGCTAATCCATATGTTAAACATCAAGGATATGTAGCATTTCAGATCTCAGGTTGGAGTGTTCTGGAATATATCCACACTGGCATCACCCAGTGAAGTTAGCATAACAATTAAGACTGTGTCCCCTGTCTTCTACATAGCTCCTAGCAAGCACTCATAGCTCCTACCCTCCCTCGTTGGTTTCTCTAACCTGTCCATATCTTTATAAATGGTCCCTCTATTAAGCTGCCCTAAGAGATCTGATTTGAGTGGACATCTCTTTCCTGCCAGGACCCTAATTGGTAAAAAAAAAAAAAAAAAAAAATACATGGTTTACATCTGAAATCAAGTGAGTTTCTTAATATTTCATCTTTCATTAGAATTAGCCATATGACACTGACTCAGCTGGACAAACATGGGTCTCCCCTACAAGGGCAGAGTCCTTGCTCCATGGCACAGAGCAGACCCATACACTTGTCCTATATTCTTCCTGTTTCCAAGAAAAGAGTAGCTCAGAAAGAGCTGCACAGGACATGCTCAGATACTCCTAATCTTAACAGTGAAATAATTCATTTGGAGAAAGGAATAAGAGGTGAGCAAGAGACCAAGAGCATCAACTCTGGGGACAATTCACTGCATGGAAAAATGAAACCAGAGAAGTGGAGACTCTCCCCTAATAAGCCGAGTACACAAGAAATCCTATAAACCAATGAGAAAAAGATAACACGAAATGAAACTTCCCCAAGGATATGAGGAGGCAGTTGACAGAAGAGGAAATTCAAATGATCAGTTATGTAATTCCTAGTTCAACATGCTCATTCACTATTCCATTTATTTTTATGAGATCATATTATTAATGAAAGTTAGTTTTCTATTTGGTGTCATACTAAATTTTTTTTCATTGCCCAATGCAATCACAGGTAACATACAAGTCAGTTCCAAACTTTAACCTATTCTGTCAAAGCTTAAACTTTTATCTTCTTAATTTAGCAATGACCTTCCCCTATCCCTGACTATAATCTTACCCCTAATAATGAAAGTAATATAGAGCTTGCTAAATGCCAAGCAATGTTCTATGTGCTTCCATGTAACAACGAATTTAACCATCACAACAGTTCTGCAAAGGGGATGGTATTATTCTCATTGATAGAGGAGCAAATTGTGTGCCCAAGGTCAGCTGGGATTTAAACCAAGGCAGCACGGCCCCTGAGCCCTGATCTTAACTACGATATCATATTGCCTCTAATTTACAACTCATTCTTGGCTTGAGCAGCATCCAACCTGTTTTAATAATTTTTTCCCCATGACTTGAGCAGCATAAACCCTACTTCAAGTACAAAGAAAAATACAAAGTCTCTGATGATAAATTTAAACTATGGTCTAACCCAATGTAAATACTATGAAGAAAAATTGTAGGCATTAGATATTTAATTGTAAGACAACAGATACTATCATTTAGAGCCAACATTTCCCTCTATCTTTGAGTTCTCCCAGTGTTTGGGAAAGATTTAGAAACACTTCATGGCTATGGGAAGGGGAATTCCAGACTGGAAATTGAGTTTGGACCCAGCAGCCTATTTAAGGAGACAGAAGTTATGGCCTGTACAAGATTGCCCAGGGAGACAAGTAATGCAGACCAAAAAAGGAGCACTAGCTCTCAATGCTGGATGCCACCAAACCTGTGAAAGCATTTGAGCAGTCAACCAGGACCACAGGAATGTGGCGCTTCTTCCCTCGACAGAAGATGATTATGCCTTAAGCAAAAAAGTCAGAGGTCCTCAATATTAGTACTTAACTTAAAAATCACCTTTCTCTCTCTTAAATATATTTACAAGTTGCATTAAAATTGGCGAGAGACAGAGAAAAAAAATTATTGAAAGAAGAAAAGAAATAGAAAATGTAGATTGCCACTACTTTTTAGAGATATTTGGGGGAATTTTTCAGCAAAGATGATAAAAATCCTCTTGTAAAATGTAAATTTTAATTTACATTTTAATTTTACATTTAATTTTCTAGACAAATAAGGTTCTTATTAGTCTCGTTCATTATTCTGAGTGCCCTCATTGCCTGGAAGAGTGCCTGGCATACAGGCACTCAATAAGATTTGTTGAATGAGTGAACAAATGAACCAGGTTTGGCTGACCAGGATCCACAAAGTAGTTCTATTTCTTTCTTAAACATAAACCTTACCCATTTTTGGCTAAAATTTTTAGGATTTTGTGGGTGAAGATGGTATTTTGAACCTAACAATCAGTCTGATCTCAGCTGATCAAAATGTTTTCATAGATGTGAGACTTCTGTTTTCTTGCCAAGAATTATTGTTTCTTTCTCTAAGTCCAGTGCACATAACTTCTTTTTGCATCAACACCCTTAGGCCTATTTTAGTTTAACAATGAGAGCTTCACCAGTAGAACACACACACACTCTCTCTCTGTCTCTCTCATTAGCTGCTAATTAACTAGCCCTAGGCTCTTAATCACTTGAGAGAAAAAATAATAATCAATCCATTTACAGATTCACAGATGCATGTGTTTGTTGGTTGAAATGTCTAGTTCCTCCTGCCAGGGCAAAAGTTCCACTTTACAAAATGCTTCTTTAATTTCACCCTTGTTCAGAGACAGAGAAACCCTTCAAGAGCCAATATACATCTAAGGAGCCATCCATCAGCCAAGTAAATGAGAAACTGAAAGCTTTTCAGGGCATTAATTGAAAACACTTTGGAATCAGCACAGAGATACATTTGAAACTGTCCTCTCTAAAACCTGAAGCCACTGACTACAAGCATATACTAACAAATCAAAGCCATATGCTACACCTTGTCTATAGTTTCAAAGCGAACGGTGTGTTGTGTCCTCACTGTCTTCTCAGAGGCTTCCCAGGGCCCTGTCCATCAAGTCCTGGCAAGGCAAATGTAGGCACCAAGGGTAAGAACCCATTCATGTTGGCTAATGCGGCTTCTAAATGAGGTGGTAATCTATTAGTGTGGGCATGATGACTGGCACAGTGCCTGGGGCAGAGCAGTACTCTCTGTTTCTTTCACTCTTCCTGTGCCCATTTAAATACAAGTCACTCTCTTTCCCAAGGCCTCCTGTTTGAATATTTTAAAGTAATTATAAGATTGGAGTTAAAAGTCAATGTTTTTATTTCTCTTGATTTTGTTTTCAGCTTTTTGTGATAGGTTTATTAATATGACTAACCTAACATGAGCTGGTTAAATATTACCTGAATATTAAGATGAATGTACTATTTAATTATATAGTTCAAATGGGAGAGGAAGAAGATTAATTTTGCATTATTTCTTTCTAACTAACATGTATTAACCTTATATTAACACATACTACAACATCTACTAGCATAGCATCTTCCTTAGTCAAATTTGCCTATTTATTTACCTTCAAATATCTGTGCCTTTGCTTGTGTCTCTGTCTTGAATGACTTGAAACCTGATAGCTGTCTTTATCTTCCAAGTAAAATTCATGGAAACCGGCAATATGACCCCAGTCCACAGTAAATTACCAACAACTCTCTTCTATAGACTGTGTACTAAACAAACATATGTTACACTCATTTTTTAAGAGATTCTTAGGTACTCTATTATCTGTGTAATTAATTGCACAGAGAATGTTTGGTCCACTGATGTTTTACTGATTATTTATAATAATTTATAATAAATAGAAACATATGTATACATTTATATTTTTATATAAATACCATATTTATAATTATATACATAATTTATAAACACAAAAAGCCAGAAACGTGATTGAATATGTCTTTAATTACTGACCCACGTTTCTTAACATAGGCATTATACTAAAGGTTATATGGGATTTCAAGGAGGATCTTCAGACAGCGTGGAAACTGGATAGAAGCAGTTGCTTGAATGATTCCAGCATTCTTCAACAAGATACTATCAGATATTTTTGTAAAATAGAGCTGACGCCTCCGTTTTTTGATCTTGATGTCTGTGTACAAGATGTCTAAACTTTTCCGGAAGAAAAAAACAAAAACAAAAACAGAAAACTATACAACATCTGGAGAAAAGCTTGGAACATGATATAAAACTAAAATTCCACCAGGGAATATGTGAAAAAAACACAAGAAGTTATCTACTTCAAAGTCTCTTCCTGTTTCTTACAGTTGGTGATCTTTGAAGCTGCCTGCAAATGAACACTTCATGCACATAAGTCAATTTCTTCTTAAGGCAACCAGTTTCCATTAAACCTCAAACAAGAATCCTTGCCAATTCATTGTTTGGCAATGAAGGGAATGATTGTGATGAAAATCACAGGATATTAAAACAGAAGTTATTTTCAGCAAAATCTAGACTGGCACTTATTTTTAACTCTTATACCTAGAAATAATATCGGATCAAAGTTTACGATGTGTTAAGCAAAGCCTACATAAAAGTTATTGATGATTGATGTTTTACTGCTATAGATGACCCATAGAGATACATTTCTTAAAACTCTTGGAGTTTAGTTACAGGATAATAATATCAATGAGTTTGGAGGAATAGGTTTCAGTTCCTGCTTTCTGAATTGTTATTCACAACTATCCCCAACCACAGAATTATGTACTGTGATGGAAGAAATTGTAACAAGATAGAAAAATAAAACAAAGTCCTTTTCAGAGAAAGCCTTGTACATATTTAGAAGAAAGATTTCGAAGCTGAAATAAACCAATTATGATGAAAAGGACTTCCTGACTAACAAAAGGTTGTGAAGAAGTTGCCTGTATATGAAAAGATGGAAGATTTGAGGTTCTGAGGAAAAATAACGATAACAAAATAAAGGATCCAGTAAGAAGGGATACAGAGTGACCAAAGGGAGGATAATGAAAACCAGCAGTTTTGTTATGATGGCGGTGAGAACTTGCAGAAAGTAAAATTATTTAATGAGGACAAGGTTTTGTGGTACATGGTGTCACCCTCTCTCTTTCTTCTACAGAATCTTCATTTAAATCCGTATCATTTTTGGTTTAGTGCTTTGTTTGAGTACATTTAAAGTGAAAAGACATGAAAATGTTCTTATCCAGCTATACAAAAAGGGAAAATCCACCCCAGTAAATGTAGAAACCACAGGTTAAGAGTAAAAAGCTTCAATCTGGGTCACGGTGAAATGAATCTGATCAATCATCATAACATTACCTTCCCTTTGATACATTAATTGATCCTTATGGTATAATTTTTCTATAAAATATTTATGTTTATATGTTATCAGTATGCCTTTAGGCACACACATATACATGCAATCCACTTTAATTTTTTAACCTTTTTCCTCCTTGTACAATTCAGTAAGACTATAACTAAAACATGGAAGATAATAATATACCTCAAGCCGAGCATATATTTTGTATGAAAAATTGAAATAACTAAGGCAGCAGGTTTTAGTCTCAATTATCTGAATTTTCTCAATTTTGATTTTATCCTGTAAAAGAAGAAGGGGAACAGACAGAAGACCATTGTAGACTCTCTGGGGGTACTGATCTCACCTCTTCTTTATTTCCTGGGGAAATGCTGCTTTTGGAAGTGGCTTCCTTTTCAGCATTAATTTCTTATTTATAATGTGCCAATGAGTCTTGTATTACACTTAATATGGGAAAAAATACAAAATAAGCACTGTGCAGAATATTTGGCAAATGAAGCAAAGAAACCATTTTTTTTTCTAGTGTCTCAGACAGGAACTGAATGAAAATCATATTCTTTATACTAATAGTCACCAGAGCTTCAAGATGAATAAAGATTTAGGAAAGTAAAAGATCCACAAATAAATAGACATTACATTCATGCAAGAAAACTATTAAATAACTATCTTGGACTTCTAAATAGCATTCTGCCATAGAAATGTTTAACTTCCTTGATGCTATCACAAATAAATAAAAATTTTAAAAACATAAGCTTTAAACATAGCTTTCTGAAAATACAAAATGAAAGGAAATAGCAAAATCATTTTCTGATAGACCCAAAATAAAAACCAATGAGTAGAAAATATGGAACATTTCTACCTAAGTGGAAGTTAATCTGAAATAAAGGTAAAATCAGTTAAAAAGAACAAAATTATTAAAAGTTATGGGAGACATACTTTATTATCAAAAAATGTGTCAGGCTTGAGAGTTTCAATTCATAACACTTGTATTTCAAGTCAATTATGTATTATAATATTTAAAAAGGCCAATGAGACCTTCAGGAGCAGTGAAAAAGTACAATGTATGAAAGAAAGAAAATTATTATCCTATGTTATGTTGCTGAACATTGTGTTAATCCTCCCTCGTATTAAGATAGCTGTGGGCAAATGGAGATGTAATGCAATGTTAGCAACTAAGATGGTGTGGGACACTACATCACCTGAAGGGAAGTTGACAAAATAGGATGCAGAACCTGGACAGAAGACTTAAGCAAAAGCTGAGGAAAAGAGAGGGTAGTTTTCTCCAAGTGTCAGAAACACTGTTATATGAAAGAGTTACACCTGTTCTTCTTGTCTCTATAAAGGGGATCTGGGCTCCATATAAGAATGTTTCAAAAGTCCAAACTGTGCCATCATGTAATGGGGTGGTCATATTAGACCTCTTTTGCCTATAAGTAGTAAAACAAAATGAGAAAAAAAGGAGAAAGGTATTAGCCACACAAATGAGAAACCCAAAGGTGGAGCTAGCTCTAGGAACAGAGGACTTACAGATTTCAATAGCTGCCATCGTGCTCTCCACTTCTGTTTGGTTTCTGTCTTGTGTTTGGATTCTTTCTCAGGTAGTCTCTTGATATACAAGAGCAAAGAGGGCCACTGGAAGCACCAGGTTTACCAGAGTTTGAAATCAGAAAAAAAGAAAGTGGCCCTTTCTCCTTCATCTTCCATTTGACAGGTATGATGGAGAACCATGACTGGTTCCCAAAGTGGTCACTTCTTGGACCAGTGACTGTAGATGGGGGATGGATGCTGTGAAAGGCCTACCCTAGGCTACGTGTCTGCCCCTAAGAGCCCGGCAATGATAACTGACATCAAGAGAACCACTCTGAGTAGAGGAGAAGACACTGGGGAGCTGTGAAGCAAAAACAAACAGGCAAAGCTAAACCGAACTAAAATAAGAAAGGATATGCACCATGGCTGCTTTGGAAGGTAATGAATTTCTCATCACTGAAAATGTTTGAGCAGAGGTCTAATAACAATCTGTAGATAAAAGGCCACAGCACCCCTTCTCAACTGTGGCACGAGTTCTCCCTCATTTACTCGTCCAATCGACACTAAGCACTTACAACACAGCAGGCCATATGAACAGCATGGTGCACAAAGTAGACAAGATCCCTGCTTTGCAGTAGCCTGTAATCTATGGTCTCTAGTCTGTAAAGAGAATATGTTTGTCACACAATATGAGCGTGATGAAAAGAGAAGATGTATGTGGAAACTGGCCATTACAAAACATTATATGAATACAAGCTGTTAGAGAGCACACTTGCTATGTGAACACTGGCATGAGTAGAACAAGCTCTAATTCCAACCACACCTCTCTGGGGAAGTTCATTGTGTGAGTTGAGGTAAGTCACTATCTCTTTGTAAGGCTAAGTCTTCAAATTTGAAAATGAAATGAAAGTGGACGTAAACTCACTCATACATTCCCAAAAACCCAAATAAATTTAAATGATGAAATAATGGAACATTGCCTCCCAGATCCTAATTCTTAAAGGTTCCTTAATGCTACCATTTTATTGTTTGAGTGAGTGCCAGTTTTTCCTTTAAAATCTGTCTAGTCAATGAAGGCAGCCTAAGATATAAGAATTCACAGTTAATCTATGGAATTCCATGATTCATTTTGAGTGAAAAAAATGTGGTCAGAGTGGACAGCTAATCTTTTTTGTTGTTGCTGCTGTTTTGTTTTTGTTTTTGGTGGAGAGGCACTTAGGATATTGGGCAGGATGAAAAAATAAAATGTGGCTCACCATTTTCTTAGGTCTTTAGATCTGCCCTGGTTGTATCACTTATAGTTTTTCCCAGACACATGCACAATGCTGCGACAGCCCCTGATGTATGATAGGAAATAGCAGTATTAAGAGAAACCTCTAAATCAGATAGCATGTGGCACAGCCTAGTTTCCAAACCATCTGAACGGGAAGGTCGGTTTGGACCAGGACTCGGTATGCCCCACACAGGACTCTTTACATCTTTAAATCAGCCACTGGCCAAAGGGAAATTTCCCTCAATCTCCAAAACATTGATGTCATATCAATATTCACACTCACTTTCACTTCATTTTCATATCAGAAAGTTGAGCCTTAGAGGAAGTGAATTACCTTACCACAAGAATAAACAGAAAATAATTTGCAGAAATTTCGTCTTCTCTGAGGGAGGCAAATAGGATGTAGAAACCATGCCCAGCTGACTGAAATGAAAAGCGCAGGAGCAATCGCCAAAACTCTACTTATGTGAGGACATTCAAATTGCATGAGCAACCCCATCCCTAAGTAAGGACCAGTGCTTGGGAATTAAACACCAATAAAACAGCAAAGCCCATTGTTTTTCCATGTTCAAAGATATAAAGGAAGCTTCTGAGTCAAAGGTTGTTTTTTTGGTGGGGAGTAGGGGGTTGAGATATTACGTGTAATGTTGATCAGTGGAGTTGGAAGTAGGTTTTGGTGTTTTGAGGTTTTGTTTTTTTTTAAATTCCCAGGTTTCCATTATTGCATGCTCCAGTCATTTGGCAATGAGTAACCACAAATCACTTTGTAACAATAAATAAACGTCTTGTCTAAGGTCTGCTTGTTCCTCGCCTGTTTGCATTATTCTCCAACACAACATTTTCTTCTGGTGAGAGAGGAAAGATGTGTGTGTACGTGCATGCATGTGAGAGTGTGTGTGTGCATGCCCACATAGGTGTCTATTTTCCATTCTGTTTTGAGGACAAGAAAAGAGTGATAACTCAAAAACAAAAGCAGTATCCTTTAGTTTTTCAACAGTTTCTACAGCTCAAACATTTCCAATCATAAGTGACCCTACTTCTTTTCTGACAGCAATATTCTATTACCTCATAGCTATGTTTTCAAACTTTTTCCTGACCTTGAACACACAGAACACACAAGGCTGCTCCTGGCTGGCAGTGATCAGCTGCAAAGGTGCTCCACTGAGGGGGATTGGGCAGGGCATCCCCACTTTGATTTCAGATACTAGGAAACGTCAAGCAACTCCTTCCAAAGGAGCTAGGGTGCACATTCTTTCTCTGAAAAACATGTTGCTAATATGATCACCTTACAGACTTGCATCCTCTTTCTCATTTCAAACACATTAATTATCAATATGTTTGGAGTGAAGTTCTGTATGGTTTACCACAAACATAGGCTGCCCTGAACTAGGTGGACCCATCCCTGTAAGTTGCTGGATCTCTCTCCAGAGGCATTGTCTTTGAGGGGATTCCAGCCTGTATAATTTTGCTGCATTATTCTGCAATCAAGAAAAAAGCAGGTGGCTCTCAAGTAAAGATCTAATACCTTACAGATTCATAGAACTGATTTCAAAATCAAGGATCAGGAAAAAAGGTAATATTAGGTAATTTGGACCAAAGAATCCACAATTTCAATGACAAATACATATAGGGATGGTGATACGGTTTGGCTGTGTCCCCACCCAAATCTCATCTTGAATTCCCACATGTGGGGGAGGGACCCGGTGGGAGGTAATGGAATCATGGGGGTGGGTCTTTCCTGTGCTGTTCTCATAATAGTGAATAAGTCTCACGAGATCCGATGGTTTTTATAAAGGGGAGTTTCCCTGCACAAGCTCTTTTCTCTTGTATGTTACCATGTGAGACATAGCTTTCACCTTCTGCCATGATTGTGAGGCCTCCCCAGCCACATGGAATTGTGAGTTCATGAAACCTCTTTTTTCCTTGTAAATTATCGAGTCTCAGGTATGTCTTTATCAGCAGCATGAAAACGGACTCATACAGATGGGTATTGTGGTTTTAGGATTTGTAACAGGAAAGAACTAGTGTTTGCTAAACATGGCCTGTCCCCTGCCTGGGTGTCATGAGAGCCACCCTTCCCAAAGGAGCACTTGTGAGCAGAGGTGATCAGAGGGCTTTCTGAAGAGTGAGGAGGTGAGGACACTGCATTTGTTGGGCAACACTATATTTGAGATTTTTTTCTTTCTAAGTTTTTGTTTGTATACACTAGTGACTTCAGAGGGCCAAAAAGAAGAAAAGGGAGTGAGCCAGTCGTTAAGACTCCTGATCCTGGCTTATTTTTACTGCTTCTCAACACAGCATTGCAAGTGGTTGATTTGGTAAATATGAATGCAGTAGACAAAAATCTCTGTTCTTAAAGCATTCTTGCAAATGTCAGAATATTTTCTGAAAGCAGTTTTGGCCCATGAAGCAAATCAACCTCCAAAAATGAGGCTGCGCTTTTTCACGGCTTGTTCATTCTTGCTGTCTCATTCTTGTGCATTCTCAAACTCTTATTACATAAAGCTCAAGATTTCAACAGATTTTACTCATAAATTATATCATACTAACTTGGTTCATTTTGAAGGTAAAACAGACTTAGTTAAATAACATATCTCAAAGTTGATTCTGATCATTTAAATGTTTGTGGAAGTCCTCCAATTATTTACTTATTTATTTTTTATAGAGTCTTGCTCTGTCACCCAGGCTGGAGTGCAGTGGGGTGATCTCGGCTCACTGTAACCTCCGCCTCCCAGGTTCAAGCAATTCTCCTGCCTCAGCCTCCCAAGTAGCTGGGATTACAGGAACCTCCCATCCAGCCTGGCTAATTTTTGCATTTTTAGTAGAGACGGGATTTCACCATATTGGCCAGGGTGGCCTCGAAGTTCTGACCTCATGATCCACCCGCCTCAGCCTCCCAAAGTTTTGGGATTACAGGCGTGAGCCACCACCCCTGACCTGAATTTTTTTTTAAATGACATTACCATTCATTGCTTTCATCGTTTCCCTGGGAAATGATGTTCTTATATTTTAAAGATGCTGGTCAAAACTTGGAATTGCTTTCACTTCTTTTTTTCCAGCTGAGTGCTTCCAGAAATAGATTATAATCCACAGTGAACCCTTAAATGCCTCTTTAAAAAGATTGACTACGACTTTATTCCAAAAAATTATGTGGCCACTGTTATAAAATTTTGACTAAAAAGATGTATAAATAACAAAATGCTGATAGTAAATACTCGTGCCTTAAAAAATACGAAAAATAAAAATGTATTCCACACACACAGAGTTAAACCAAACTAGAATTGGAGTGAGTTGTGTCTGTCATCATTTAAGAAATAAGTAAGAAAATCTTAATTACTGCTTATTAGAAAATCTCATCACAAAATATTATTTACTTACAGCTCATTTGAAATACTCATAGCTGGAGACAAACACAACTCTCATCCTAGTTCTTTGGACTGTCAAACTGAAAACATCTGAGAAGAAAACCCTGCTGGCTTTCTTCAAATGTCACAGCAGACTTAATTGCTTTCTATAATTAAACAAAAACCAACTCATTAGACAATCTGTAAAACCAGCACCTATATGTACTTTCAGCAAAGTTTGTGTGGAACAATCATTAAACAATTAGTTAAGTTTCTCTCTTGCATGGCATCTGCACACATGCATACACACATAGGTATATGATGTACACATATGGATGTACAAGGAATGAAAGCTATCTTTGTGTGAACATTTATAAAGTTCCTTTTTAGTGAACCCAAGTTTAATAAAATGTCATGTGCAGTAGAATATTTGGAAAGGCCCGTATAAAAAAAATCAAAGGGGCTTATTTTCTCAGGTGCTTTCACTGGCAAGAAAAAGAGCTCTTTCTAAATGTTCAGAGGTATACAGGATTTGAGTCAAGAAGAATTTAAATAATCTCCAGCTTTTGATATCATGGTGAAACATAACATTCTCCTAAAAATGTTGCTGAATATAATTGCCAAAAATATGACTAGACTCAAGATGAACAGTTGTTCCTAATATGGATATTCTTATTTTCTAATGTGGAAATAAGAGAACATTAAAATATTGTGAAATGTATGGGATGGAATATCACTTCATCAGTGCACACTATCGGATTGAAGTTTCTGGAGAATACTTTGGTATTTGTGCCAACCTCAGATTCTTTAGTGAAGCACTTGTTTTTTCTCATTTTTATTATTGCCATGGTTTTCAGGTTTTTCTCCTAGCTAATGATGGATGCTTCTTTCCAATATTTTTATATATTCCCTTTTATGTCTCCTAATCATTCCCCAGTCAGTTTAATCATTATCAGTTGCCCTTAGAACTGTGTTAGTTCCTGATTATACCAAGAAAAGCCTTTTCTCTTTGCCTGTTTAAGAGAATTATTTACAATTTGTAATCCATCATCAGCTGTCTAATTAGAATACTTGATTTTCTCCACCTTACTCCTTCGCCCCCAAAATCACCTGGTCTAATGGAGTCTGCAAAACAAAGCATTCATCACTTTGAGCCCACACTGGGCTCTCTCTGCAATGTCCTTCCAAAAACATCTCCTTTACTAAAAATGACTGATTCACCGCAGCTAAACACACCCATATGGCCTGCCTCAAATGCCGACTTTAATAAATTGGCCAAACGAAACATTGAGAACGGCTGTGTAGTGAGAATACTAACACACACTTTTTAACAAATGACTGGAGTGTGGTTTTATTGAAAATTACAGCAGTAAAAAGAGAGAGATACAGGCAGGGAGTGTGTGCTCATGCATGGGTGGCCATGTTTCCGCGGAGACACTTGTTTACCTCATTAGTCCATTCTTTCCGTTCATAGTAATAGAGTTTTATCTAGATCACACGACCTCTCAGGATGGAGACTATATTTCTGTTTCCCTTGCAGATGGATGTGGCACGTGACCAAGTTCTGGCTAATGAGATGTCTGAAACTTAAAGTGGAGGAGATGTATCATCTCCTTTTCCTTGCTCCATCCTGCTACCTGAAAAATGGATGTGGTGACAAGCCCTGGAAAACCACAAGGATGAGAACAGCACTGGAGAGATGGTGCAGCGCATGATGAAATTGCCTAGGTATCTGACGGCTGAGTAGAATTGCTCTCCTCCGACTTTTACATGGGAAGGAAATAAAACTCTATTTTGTTTGAGACTCTGTTATTTTAGGTCAATGTTATAAGTAGCTGTAGCCATGTGCTAATTCCTTCCACAAACAGCCAGGTTTCGCATGATAGCCTTCAGACATCTGACAGTCACAGCATACACAGTTCTGATAACCTCATGTTGTTATTGCTCTCAGGAACTGACTTGCACGTCGGCTAAACCATCTGGACCTTCAAGTTGAAAACTAAAATCACTGCTTCAATGTTACCCAATGGATTCTATTACTGGGGTACACAAAGAAAAAGGAGATGGAAATGGGCCTGAGGGAGAGTCTGAGTGCCGGACCTGAGCCACTCGAGAGACATAATCACAGAATCACATAAGACATTTTGCCAAGTTTTACCAGGGACAAAAGCCAAGGTCTCTTGAATCTCAGCCTAGTGCAGGGATCGTTCTCCCGATGTTTCATCCTTCTTAAAGAACTATCAGAAACCAAATCTTAAGTATAGGTACCTGAGATATTTTTCTAGCTTTTCCCTTTTCTTATTTTCTATTTAGCTGTGTTTCTCCTTGTCCTTTCTTTATTTACTAAACTTTCAATTGAATATCTTTTCTACTTAAAACTAGTCCCACGATTCAAAAGTGACCCTTGCCTGGCCAACATGGTGAAAGCCCGTCTCTACTAAAAATACAAAAATTAGCTGGGAGTGGTGATGGGCACCTGTAATCCCAGCTACTCAGGAGGCCGAGGAAGGAGAATTGCTTGAACCCAGGAGGTGAAGGTTGCAGTGAACCAAGATCATGCCACCGCACTCCAGCCTGGGTGACACAGCGAGACTCTGTCTCAAAAGAAAAAAAAGAAGAAAAAAGAAAGAGACACAATTTATCAAATATCACCTTGATTCTCCAGAAGAGATCATTCTCTTCCTCTGTTCAAGGAATTTGTTTTCCTAATGATAATAATTTAACCTGGCTCCCTGCCTGATCTGAACAGCTCACTATATACTCTGACCATTTTCTAAGTACATACAGAGAAGACAGCTATATAGATTCACACTGTCAAATGCAGCATCCATTGTCTATTTCACAATTGCGAGGGTTTTTTTTTTTAATAGAATAGTTTATATTATTTTGGTCCCTGGCTGTATTCCATATTCCCCTGTATTATTTGTCTGCAATTATTTTAAGCCTTTACAAAAACTATTTTTCAAATATGACAAAACAGCTTTTGAATTAAACTTACAGGCTTTTTCTACCATGCACTGCCTCAGATTCTGAGCCGACAGAGCAAAATGCTGTTGGAAAAAAATTTATATACCGAGTTGACCTGGCCCATTTCCATTTCCAATTCTTCCCTAACCACATGGGAGAGCAGAATTTACTGTTACTCTCTTATTAAATATAATGTGGCCACAAGCTACATCTGTTCTTAAAATTGTTCATGTATTGCCTAAGATTTTTTTCTCCTTTATCTTTCTTTTATCCCAACAGTAACAATCTCATAACTGCTTCAGAGATTAAAACAAGACGATCAGCTCAAAACACTCTCAAATTCTATTTAAAAATGCCCTCCCTCATTTCTTTTTTCATCCATCTACTCAAAGAGTATCTCCATCATCTATTACATATTTATTGAGTATTGGGGCACTTTAGGAAAGAAAATAAGTATTTCTCAATCACAAATACAAAATAAAGGAGTCTCCTATCTGTTTTCAAGGAGCTATAGTCTCTCAGGAGAAAGTCTTCATGTACACAAATCATTAATATAGAATACAGGAAGTTCTGGGTGTCATCAAGAGACATATCATTAAAGCCACTAAAGAAGAGCAGAAACTTGAAAAGTCATAGCCAGTTTCAGGGACTATATGTGATCTGGGCCCAATGTAGTTACAATTTGAGAAAATAGACATGGGAGGAGAGAGATTTTCCAGAGGAAGGAAAGAAGTTGAACAAAGTAATGAAGGTAGAAAAGTATATAAAATGTGCATAGATATCATAGTTAGTATAGTTAATCTGGCTTCTCTAATGCAGTAGAAATCCAAAGGAGGACAGTGAGAGAAACAAATGTAACTTTTTTTTTTTTTTTTGAGACGGAGTCGTGCTCTGTTGCTCAGGCTGGAGTGCAGTGGCACGATCTCGGCTCACTGCAAGCTCCGCTGAGTTCACGCCATTCTCCTGCCTCAGCCTCCCGAGCAGCTGGGACTACAGGCGCCCACCACCATGCCCGGCTAATATTTTGTATTTTTTTTTTAGTAGAGACAGGGTTTTGCCGTGTTAGCCAGGATGGTCTCGATCTCCTGACCTCGTGATCCGCCCGCCTCGGCCTCCCAAAGTGCTGGGATTACAGGCATGAGCCACTGTGCCCAACCTGAGAGAAACAAATGTAAAAGACAAATTTGGGTCTGTAATATTGGGCTAAATTTTATAGATTTTATTTATTTTGAAATGGTGAGCCATTGATGGTTTTCTAGTAAGTCAGAGGTATCCAGAAACATTAATCTGACAGCTATCTAGAATGAATGGGAAGGGAGAAAAATTGAAATCAGAGATAGCTTGGATATTCCCTATACTAACCTAAATAATAGGCAAAGGAAGCCTGAGAGAGACGTAGGAGCAGAATAGAGGAGACGGATGGATACAAGGAAATGTAGAAGATCCAGGATTTGACAAATTCCTTGGATTGAGACAGAGAGAGACAGAGCATATTTCCACTCTACACCTGTTATTCTTTTAAATTGATTTCATGGATAACATTGATACTGATTTATGAACCTATTATTCTTTTAAATTTATTTCACAGTGTTGATTTATGCCCTATTCTAATTTCTAAATAAGAAGTTGCTGAAATTTCAGGAAAGTAGTAAAAAGAAAGGCAATTCAAAAACAATACATGAATTCATTGAGCCAAGCCAATGGCAAAGTCATATTAAAAATACATGATGAATAGTTCCCTTATTCAGTATAGAACAGTAACTCAGCAAAAGGGTGCCCTGTTTACAATATGAACAATGATAAAAAGAAGAAACCTATACCTACATCAGAGTCAATGAACCCTGTCTCAGTCTGCTTCCTGTTGCTTATAACAGAATACCAGAAACAGGGTAATGTATAAAGAAAATAAGTTTATTTCTTACAGTTATGGAGGCCGAGGATCCAAGGCTAAGGGACCACAGCTGATGAGGGTCTTCTTGCTGTTGGGGTCTCTGCAGAATCCCAAAATAGCACAGGACACCACCTGGGAAGGAGGCTGATCATGTCAGCTCTGGTCTATCTTCTACTTATTAAAAAGCCACCAGTCCCACTCCCATAATAATCCATCAATCCATTAATCCATGAATCGTCTCTTCAAGATCCCACATCTCAATTCTGGCACATTGAGGATTACATTTTAACATGAGTTTTGGAGGGGACAAACATTCAAACCACAGCAAACTCTAAATAAACACTCAACATGTATGTGCCTTTTAGCCAAACTAAAGATGCCAAATTGATTCCACACTGTAATCTGTACTCAGATACCACATGCTAAAATAAGTAAAACCGAGATAAAATTGAATGAAACATAGAATAAAAATAGTAAATTATTTATTTAAAACAATACAAAGCTAAGCATTCTATTCTTTTTTTTTTTTTTTTCCTTTTGAGATAGAGTCTGGCTCTGTCACCCAGGCTGGAGTGCAGTGGCGCGATTTCAGCTCACTGCAACCTCTGCCTCCCAGGTTCGAGCAATACTCCTGCCTCAGCCTCCCAAGTAGCTGGGATTACAAGCATGCACCACCACACCCGGCTAATTTTTGTATTTTTAGTAGAGACAGGGTTTCACCATGTTGGCCAGGCTGGCCTGTAATCCCAGCACTTTGGGAGGCCGAGGCAGGCAGATCGCCTGAAGTCAGCATTCTATTCTTTACAAACATGACACTTCCACGGTTTCTATTTTCTTTGTCTCTTATTTTCATTGTAAAAGTGATATTGGAATTGTGAGTGCATCTGTCTGTGGACAATTAAAAGTTCACACTAAGCCCCATTTATAAATGCAACATTTATATTTAAATGATTCTTCAATCATGCTGTTAGCAGTACTTTAAAGAATAGCAACACCCCAGACATTGACTGAGACATAGGCTAAGTGAATTCCAATGCAGAGTTCCTTCTGGAAGGAGCACTGTATGACAGAATTTTCTGAATACAGTGATCTTCTTCAGTGCCAGGACTGACAAGGAAAGACTGAGAAATAGAGAAGGGAAATTTGGTGGTAAAACAGAGGTAGAGTGAGAAAAATGAACATTATGCCAAAAAAACAGAGCTCAGATTCTGACTTTATCTATTCCTTATAATAGATATCTGACTCTATCTATTCCCTATAAGATGTATCTTTGTACGTAAGTATAAATTATTATAGACATAGAATGATAAAAGTTGGACACTAGAAGTGGCTTTGTAGTAATTCCATCGTAACTCTTTATTTTCTGATCATGAAAGCTGTTCCTGGGGAAAGTGAAGTTTTCCATCTCTTCTCTCTGTATCCAGTCTTCTCAATAATATCAGCATTATTAAAATAAACGTTATTTCTAAAATGCAACAGTCTACATTTTAACAGAAAGTGCAAACAAGATTTAACTATGAGCTAATCCTCTGAGGTTAGATCAATCCCATCTTATTCCTTTATTTGTTGTGGGTGTCCGTGTATCGCAAATGACTCAACAGCCAGCCTGTCGTCTGGCTTTTGTGCTTTTTCCGTGGCTCACAGCTCCTCTGCTTTTCCTCTCTCGTGAGCACTGAGACAATGGCATCTAATCTGAGCCTGGGGATTTGGCAGCTCTTGAGCAGCACTTTGCCACAGTTTGAGTACGTAAGCTGCTAATCGACTAGATCGAAGAATGGAAAAAGGTACAGGCCACATACCCCTAATGTTTCTTGTCAAAAGCAAGTATACAAAAATGGAGTATGATCACTCAAACACATCGAAAACTGCAGCCATTTCATTAAAGCATTATGAATTAACAAAATGGATTAAGTGGAGAATTTCCTGTCAGAGGTAGAAAGGATTTATATAAGTACTGACACCTAAAATAGAAACAAATATAAAACTTAGTTTACATATAGGAAAAGCAACTTTTACAAAATGGTGTGTTCTGGATGCATCTATCTAAAATTAGGTGGAAATAACTTTTGGCTGTTTATCATGAACTAAAATGTCAAATGTATCCTTCTTAATTATTGAAATTCTGTTAAAATAAAATATTTGTGGAAATTATAACTTTTTGTATTATTTACAATTCAGGACATCATTAGGAATAGCATATTGGGCAAAGACAACTGTGTCTCATTATGATATTCTTTCCAAACTAGGTGATACCATGATACAAATTACACTCAACATGTGATTATTGTGAAGTTCTCTGCTTTTCTCTCACTTTATTTCTATTTAAATAACTGTGAAAGGGCAAAATTAAAACGTGTAAACAGTTTATTCTAGAACACCTGCAGGAAATTTTTCTTAATGTTGGCTGCACTTTTTTTTTCATTTGCCCCATGAAATACAATAGTAATGTTAGATGAAATGCATATGTCAGTCCTATTTTAAGCATTTTGCCTGGAGGTATAATTAGATTTTCTTGCTTGAAATCCATACTATTATGTGAGTTCCTGTGGCATGCACTGCTGTGAGCAATCATCATTGAATGTCTACAATAGGATAATCATGAGACTCATGCTTATATTATCAGAATATTGTTTTCAAATGAAGTCATTGTCTTCTTTTCCTGATCTATAGAGTGAGAAAATACAATATCTTGGATGCTGATAATAGATTGTATTGCATAAGGGTGTATTTTGTAAGCATTCATAAATACTCAACCAGTGTATTCCATGAGTATGAGTAGGAGACTACTCAGAACTATGTTAAAAAATTAAGTAATAAAAAGTGAGTGTGAATACATACATATGTATATAATATCCAGAAATTATCCATTATACTTAGATGAGAAAACAAAATGGGTTTTTTTAATGTATAAGATTTAAGATGATCCACCTTGTACAATAAAATCTGAGACACTTGCTTTCAAATATTGACTGCTCTACTTACTGGTAATGTAACTTAAGGTTCTTAATCTCTCTAAAACTTAATTTCTCTGTCTAAAAAAAGCAATAAAAATATCTACTTCACAAGATTCCTGTTCAGTATTATAATAGGGTGTTCCTCTCTCCATCCCACTGTTACTCTGACCAAGATGGCCTTAACGTTTCCCTTAGTTTGACTAAACTTTTAGACAGATTTCTTTCTGACTATTGGCCCCTGACCTCCTTTTTCTTAAAAGTGTTTACTTTAGAAAACTTGCAACGTATAAATTCTTTCTATGCCCTTTTGACATGTAAATCTTCTTCTAGCCACTTGCCAGTTTTACAAGCCAGGAATGTCCTCCTCAAGGACCTGAAGGCCACCCTTTTGAAATGTAATCATCAATAACGATAGGGCCCTAGTCTCTGGAGCCTAACTTCAATAAGCAATGATTAGCAAACACAGATAACCACATTGACTACCTCCCTCCTGATGTCATCCAGGACTTTTCCACTAACCCACTCCAGTGCTGGAAAATTCTCTTGCCTTTAGTTTCTTTTTATTATGATTATTTTGATTTTAGGTTCAGGGTCACATATGCAGGTGTGTTATATAGGTAAACTCATGTCACAGGAGTTCGTTGTACAGATCATTTTGTGACCCAGGTACTAAGCCTAGTATGCAACAGTTCTTTTTTCTGCTCCTCTCCCTCCTCCCACCCTCTAGCCTCATGTAGGCCCCAGGGTCTGTTGTTCCCCTTTTTGTGTCCATGTGCTCTCATCATTTAGCTCCCACTTATAAGTGAGAACACACAGTATTTGGTTTTCTGTTCCTATGTTAGTTTTCCTTTTGTTTCAATAGAGTTAATTCCTCCTATTACAATAGTCTTGAATAAAGTCCTCCTGGCCTGGTTAACTTGTCCATTGCAATTTTTCTTTGACAAGTCTTCTAGAATTCTCCCTCTGTGGCTGAGGTGATATGACCCTTGACTACAAGCTCAGTACTGATTGATTCAGGTCCTAACAGTAATCCAATTTTGAATAAGATGTAAAGAAGTTAAGAAATTCTAGTTCAATAACTCAAGAGTCAGTAATAGGCTGACTTTAATCACACTATTTTAATAATAGGTGTTTTACTTGGCTTCCAGAATAACATCCCACTTTGTTTCCTTCATAGGCTATTGCTCTTGGCTTCTCTAAACAAGATATCTTGCCTTACAACCTACCTATTACCCCATTACTCCAATATCTTGCTCTTTTTATCTTCTCATCCCACCAGAAGCTAATCCAAGTTCATGCATCCTACATTTGTTATGTGACAATTCCTACAGGGACCTTTCCTGTTTTTGCCTGATGTCAAGGTCCTCAGCAGAATTTTCTCCTGCCTGTCTACTTAGAAATATCAGACAGTCTGCTACCTGGGCTACTGAATAACCTACATTGCCAAACGTCATTGTCAAATGGAGCTATTTGTCCCGTCAAACTGAGCTACCATTCATCAGAGCTTGTTAGGTGCCTAAGCCTCTGCCTTGAGTTTTGTTCTAGGCTACAGAATGTGCAAACTGTGCTTTAATATGTTGTGTTTCATTTTAAAAATCAATTTAGGCATGTCATTTTAGAATGACTTGTATTTATGGCTTCAAATTCATTTTAAGCATATTATCTTTTATTCAATTTAAGCACATTGATTTAGAATGATGTTGTGTTTTAGGATACCTGATAAGTATGCAGAGAATTCTTTGGAGGATAAAATGAAATTCCACAAAAAACTTTCCAAGTATTAAAAAAATATTCAATTTACAAAGAAAACAGCAAAGGCAGGAGAGATTACTAGAGAGGCCTCTGGGGTTCCCAGGAATCAAGCTACAGTATTGGACACAAATCTCCCCTTTCCATTTGGTGAATATACTGGGCATGGAGAAGAAACTCAATGAAAACAATAAAAAAATAAAATTTTCTATTTTCTTCAATTTTCTTCTTCAATTAGGTCTACCCCTAATGAAACAGACTATTCTTTTCACTAACTCCCAGGCTGCATAGACTTCTCAAGGAAAATCTTCCCCAAGGAATTATCTGTGAATGTGCTCTTGGGTACCAAAACCATTCCTTCTATTCTGCACAGAGTGAGCACTACATTTATTGAATTACTTTTTTAAACAACATAATCACAGTTACAACAGTGCCTTTTCTACAAAAAATAAAGATGGGTTGTTGTAAATAATCACATGCTGCCTCTACCCAAATCAGTAAGAATATATGTGCAAGATAAAAGTAGAAGTGAGTTTTTATTACTTGCAGAATTCATTAAAGAGAGACAATGCCTTGAACTCAAATGATATTCTGACACGTTGGCTATATCTGGCAAATGGGCTAAATCAGTGGTTCTCATTCAGTAATTTTGCCAACATTTGTAAACATCTGGAAACTTTTTGGTTGTTACAACTGCAGGGTGGGGGATAGGAGGCGTGGTGGGGGAGGCGTGGAGGGGGGCATTGCTACTGCCACCTAGGGGGTAGAGGCCAGGGATGCTGCTAAATATCCAATAATATTCAGGACATATCCCTCAATGAAGAAACTGGTCCAAAACATCAATGATGCTGAGGCTCAGAAACCCCGTGCTAGGCAGATAAGTCCCATTGCATGAGAGTTGAGAAGCCTCTTGAAATAATTCACTCCAAGGTAAGAAGGAACCAGGGGGAGCAGGGATAGTTTTAAGTACAGCGTAACTGCTGTGTTTGTTTCCAAAAGAGTCCCCTTCTTTATTGGAATCATCTTTGGGTTCTGGAGATAGCAGGAACTGAAAGTAACACTGCTAAAATCTCTCATTTGAAAAATCAATAGGTCAACATGATCTTGAAACCTCTTCTCCAACAATATGTACCAAAGAAAAGGGAATGAGGTGACCATTCACATGTCTCAACAATAAAAATCACAGGGCTTAGGAAACTTCCAGTTCTCCAAGATAGACTAGCCTCATTCCTCCCAGATCCTTCCTCTTGCAACTAAAATCCCTGAACAAACACAAGCAAGCTTAGGAAAACCCTGAAAGATAGGCAAACAAAGATTGACCATCTAGGTGAGAGGTGAAGCCCGCTGAGCTTCTGGGTCAGGTGGGGACTTGGAGAACTTTTCTGTCTAACTAAAGGTTTGTGAACACACCAATAAGTGCTCTGTGTCTAGCTAAAGGTTTCTAAACGCACCAGTCAGCACTCTGTAAAAACTCACTAATCAGTGCCCTGTGTCTAACTAAAGGTCTGTAAATGCACCAATCAGCACTCTGTAAAAACGGACCAATCAGCACTCTGTAAGATGGACCAATCAGCAGGATGTGGGTGGGGCCAAATAAGGGAATAAAAGCTGGCCACACAAGCCAGTAGCGGCAACCCACTGGGATCCCCTTCTATGCTGTGCAAGCTCTGTTCTTTCACTGTTCACAATAAATCTTGCTGCTGCTCACTCTTTGGGTCTGCACTACCTTTATGAGCTGTAACACTCACCATGAGGGTCTGCAGCTTCACTCCTGAAGTCAGCGAGACCACGAACCCACTGGGAGGAACAAACAACTCCGGATATACCACCTTTAAGAGCTGTAACACTCACTGCAAAGGTCTGTGGCTTCACTCCTGAAGTCAGCAAGACCATGAACCCACCAGGAGGAATGAACAACTCCAGACGTGCCACCTTTATGAGCTATAACACTCACTGTGAAGGTCTGCAGCTTCTCTCCTGAAGTCATCAAGACCATGAACCTACTGGGAGGAACAAACAACTCCAGATGCGCCACCTTTAAGAGGTGTAACACTCACTGCAGAGGTCTGTGGCTTCACTTCTGAAGTCAGCAAGACCATGAACCCACCGAAAGGAAGAAATTCTGGACATGTCTGAACATCTGAAGGAACAAACTCTGGACACACCATCTTTAAGAACTGTAACACTCACCACGAGGGTCCGTGGCTTCATTCTTAAAGTCAGTGAGACCAAGAACCCATCGGAAGGAGCCAATTCCGGATCCATAGGGACCCCAGTACTTGAGGGTCAAGTTTTCTGGGTTTCTTGCAGCCTCCCATGGATCCTGGAAGAGGTGCTGTAGCAGCTTCCAAACAAGAACTGGCAACAGACTGACCAAATAATCCCCAAGAAAACCTGTTTCTGCTAGCCAAGGAACTGGGAAACAGGAAGCCTAACAGCAGAAAACCTTGTAGCAATACCTTCCCTACTCTAGCCACACACAGCAATGAGAAAACCGCTTCCTCCCGCTCACCTATCACAGGTTCAGCAGGCCCAGTAGGGAGATGATTTTCCACTTCATGCCCCAACCTTGTGGAAAATGGAATTCTCACCGAAGCAAGGAGCAAATCTCCCATCCCACCCCTTCCCCTCCTGGAGAAGCAGGAGTGTCCTGACTCCCCTTCCAGGTATTGTTGGCACAGCCAGCCAGGCAGCTATCCTTTCATCCTCACCAGGCAGAAACAGGTGATGCTCCAGTTGCCCTCCTGGGACAGTGTCGGAGGGATGGAGTGAGAAGTTGATTTTCCATGCCCCCTTCAGTAAAAGCATGTGCTGCTCTGATTGCTGTGTCGTCATTTGTATTGTTCTCTCCTTTTTCATCTGTGCCCTTCTGATTTGTGTGTGTGTGTGTGTGTGTATTCTTAGCTTATTTTTCAATTTATTTATATTCTTATAAATACATTTGAAGTAATAAATATACTCCTAAGTATTTTTATGGTGCATTCCATATATATTTTATAATTTCCTATTCTACTGAAGAGTTATTTACTATTTTGTTTTCTTTCTAGGCATAGGAGTTTGTTGAGGTTTTTAAAAGATATACTTTTGTTACTGACTTCAACTTTTATTTCACTGAGATCAGAAAACATGGTCTATTTGGTGGTGATTCCTTAGACTTTTTTTTTTAAGTGAAGATTTTTTTAAAAGCCTAACACAAGGCCAATTTTCATTAATTGCAACCCCTTATTTGCAGTTCTAAAACTCAAAAAGCTCCAAAATTAAGGTTTTTATAACTCATTTGGTGCAGAAATCTAACCTATATGGATTTAGTGATAAAAATCTATATTGAACTGATGCCATTATTTCATGTCTTTATTTACTATTTCTTTAGCTGTAGAAATATTAATATTTGATTATGAAGTCCTATACTGTATCTCATCAGGGATGTTGTATTATATATAACACATGAATTATATTAATTTTATATCACAAAAATCTAAATTTTGAAATTCATCTGGTCTTGTGGATTTGAGATAAAAGATTATGCCCTAAATATATATTAGTTTGTTGATAATATTTAAATATTTAATAGTTTTGCTTATATTTTAAATTTTTTATTTATTATTTTCTGAGAAGAGCATGTCAAAACTCTTCACATCCATTCTTGATTTATCCATTTCTCCCTATATTTCTGTCAGTTATTTCATTATGTATTTAAAAGTATAACATTTGGTGCATATATGTTCAATTTTTGTCGTGGTTTTCTATTAATGCATGTATTAATCAGGGTTCTCCAGAGGGACAGAATCAATAGGAGATTTTTTACATACATACATATGTACACACACACACACACACATATCTATCTATATGTATATATGAAGGCCTGCATGCCCTGGCAAGCCACTGGTGCAAGTCTCAGAGGCCAAAGGCCAAAGAACCTGGAGTCTGATGTCCAAGGGCAGCAGAAGTGGAATCAAGTATCCAACACAGGAAGAAGAAAAGAGCCAAAAACCTCAACACGACAAAGTTAACCCTCCTTCTTCTGCCTGCCTCGTTCTAGCTGCACTGGCAGTCAGTTGGATGGTGTCCACCCACACTGAGAGTGGGTTTTCTTCTCCCAGTCCACCAACTCAAATGTCAGTCTCCTCTGGCAACATCCTCACAGACACACTCAGAAACAATACTTACCAGCCATCTAGGCATTCCTCAGTCCAATCAAGTAGACACCTAACATTAACCATCACAATGCATTAGAAACTACCACATATTTATTGGCTTAAAACAATATATATTTATTAGGTGGGTCAGGAATCCAGGCATAACTTAGCCAGGTTCTCTACTCAGGATCTCACAAGACTATTGAAATGAAGATGAAACAAAATGAAAACAAAACTGGAAAACAAGATGTCACGAATGAGCTTGAAAGCAGTGCCCAAAATAGATAAAATTATTTTAAGAGTCTTTACATGATCTTAAAGAGTCTATAGAGATAGCACAATCCAAGTATGAACTATAGGAAACACATGGCAAGGAACATCAGTGGTTATGACTGATGGTGATGGGAAGAAATTTGAAGGGAAACTGATAATCCATGTATGAGATAAGTTTGAGAAACCACAAGATAAAATATCCACCAAAACTACTTGCAAACTAGCAGTTTTTGGAAGTTCCAGATAGTATGCTATTATTAATTCATGGCTGATCACACACAGCTGCTCTATATTCTTTATTAAGCATCAGTTTGCTTTCACCCATTTACTTTGTTTTCAACATTTGCATGATATGTTTTACAATTCCATGTCCCTGTCGTAAGATGTTTCTCAAGAAAAGTAAAAGAGAATTTTTAAAAAGCATGATCCAAAGTTCAACAAGAACTACTAGATGCCTCCATGATTTTGCTTCAAAATATACACACACATAAACATTTAACTATAAAAGTGACAAGATTCGAGTTGGTTATTTGAAAATATAAACAAAATTGACAAGCTCCTAACTAGACTAAGCAAGAAAAAAAGGAAAGAACCTTCAAAAAAATAAAACCAGAAATGAAAGGAGAGACATTAAAATTGATGCCACATATATAAACAGAATCATAAGAGACTATTATAAACAATCACACACCGACAACCTAGATAACATAGAAGAAATAGACAATTTCCTAGAAGTGTGCAGCCTACAAAGACTGAATCATGAAGAAACAGAAAATCTAAACAAACCTATAAGTAGTAAGGAGATTGAATCAGTAATAAAGAGAATCCCATCAAAGAAAAGCCCAGACCTGATGCTTTCACTGAAGAATTCTACCAAACATTTAAAGAAGAATTAGCACTAATCCTTCTCAAACTCTTCAAGCAATTAAAGAGGGGGAAGCACTTTCAAACTCATTTTATGAGGCCAGCATTACCCTGATATTAAAACCAGAAAAATATATTACAAGAAAAGATAACTATAGATCAATATCTCTACTGAATATTGATGCAATAATACTCAACAAAATACTAGCAAACCAAATTCAATGGCACATGAAAAGAATTACTACAAGATGATCAGGTGAGACTTATTCCTGGCATGCAAAGATGGTACAACATAAAAAAATCAAATCAATATAATACACCATGTTAACAGATTGAAGAACAAAAGCTACCTGATCATCTCAATCCACACAGAAAAACAATTCGACAAAATTCAACAGCCTTTCATGATTTAAAAAAACACTTAACAAACTAGAAACAGCAGAAAATGTTCTCAATATAACAAAGGGCCATACGTGAAAACTAACCTCATACTCAGCGGTAGAAATGGAAAGCTTTTTCTCTAAGTTTGGAAACAAAGCAAGGATGCCCACTTTTGCCACTTCTGTCCCACATAGTGATGGAAATCCTAGCCAAAGAGATTAAACAAGAAAAAGAAATAAAATGCATTCAAATTGAAAGGCAAGAGGTAAAATTATCTGTTTTCAGAAAACATGATGTTACATGTAGAAACTCCTAAAGACTACACATACACACGCACACGCGCGCACACGCAAAATGTTAGAACTAATAAACAATTCTGCAAGATATACAAATGAGTTGTGTTTATACAAACTAACAATGAACAATCCAAGAAAGTTTTTTTAGAAAATCCCATTTAAAATAGCTTCATAAATAATACAATTCTTAGTAATAAAAATAACCAAAAAGGTAAAAGGCTGAAAACTACAAAACATTATTGAAAGAAATTTAAAACACACATAAATGGAAAGACATCTCTTGCTGTAGTGTGGATGTCTGTACCCCTAAGCCTCATGTTGAAGTTTGATCCCCAATATTGGAAGTGGGGACTAATGGGAAATGTTAGCGTCATAGCAGTGGATCCCTAATGAATGTCTTGGTGCCATTTTCACAGTAATGAGTGAGTTCTCATACTATTACTCCCAGGATAGCTGGTTGTCAAAAAGAGCCTGACATCTCCCCATCTCACTGTTGCCTCCACTTTTACCATGAGACCTCTGTACATGCTGGCTCTCCTTTGCCATCTGTCATGAGTGGAAGCAGCCTGAAGCCTTCACCAGAAGCCCAGTCTTCCAGTCAACAGCATCATGAGACAAATAAAAACTTTTATTTATAAACTACTCAGCCTCGGGTATTCCTTTATAGCAACACTAAATGAACTAAGACGTCTGTGTTTATTGATTGGAAGACTTAATATTGTTAAAATGTTTATTCTACCCAAAGCAATCTACAAATTCAATGCAATTTCTATCAAAATCTCAATTTTTTTACAGAAATAGAAAAAATTCTAAAATTTACATGGAACCACAAAAGACCCCCCAAAAGTAAAAACCCTCTTCAGAAAGAAAAAACAAAGTCAGAGGCCTCACGTTTCCTGACTTGCAAGCATATTACAAAGCTGCAGTAATCAAAACAATGTGATACTGGTATAAGACAGACATAAAGACCAATGGAACAGAATACAGAGCCCAGATATAAACTCATACATGATCAAATGATCTTAAACAAGTATACCAAGGCTAAAGGGAAAGGGTACACTTTTCAACAAATAGTGTTGGGAAAACTGGATATCCACATGCATACGAATAAAATTGGGTCCTACTTTATAGTATATAACTCAAAAATTAACTCAAAATGTATTAAAGAACCAATAATAAAATCTACAACTATAAAACTTTTGGAAGAAAATATAGGGGAAAGCTTCAAGGCATTGGTTTTGGCAATAATTTTCTGACTATAACAAAAAGCACAAGAAAGAAACACAAAAATAGATAAGTAAAGTTGCATCAAACTAAAAAGCTTGTGTACAGCAAAGGAAACCATCCATAAAGCAAAAACACAACCTATGGAATGGGAGAAAATATTTGCAAACCATATATCTGATAAAAAGTTAATATACAGAATATACAAAGAACTACAATGCAACAACAACAACAACAAAAAACAAAAACCTGATTAGAAGTGATCAAAGAACTTGGATAGACATTTCTCCAAAGATGATTATGCAAATCACCAATGAACAATATTAAAAGATGCTCAATCTCACTAATCATCATGGAAATGTAAATGAAAACCACAGTGAGATACTACCTAATACTCCTTAGGATGGCCGCTATACACAAAACAGAAAATCAAAAGTTGTGGTAAGGATTTAGCAAAGTTGAAACCCTTGTATACTGTTGGTGGGAATATAAAATGGTGCAGCTGCTATGAAAAACATTATGGAGGTTTCTCAAAAAATTAAAAGTATAATTACCATAAGATAGAGTAATTTAACTTCTTAATATTTATCCAAACGAATTGAAAACAGAATCTCGATTAGATATTAGAACACCTAAATTCATGGAAGCACTGTTCACAATAGCCAAGAAGTAGAAGCTACTTAAATGTCTATTAATGGATGAATGGATAAAGAAAATTTGTTTATATATACAGTAAAATGCTATTCAGTTATGCAAAGAAGAAAACTCTGTAATATTACTACAGCATGGATGAATCGCCAGTTGTATTATGGTAAGTGAAATAAGGCACTCACAAAAAGGTAAATGCTGCATCATTCTACTTACATGAGATATCTAAGTAGTCGAACTCTTAAGAACAGAAACTAGAATGGTAGTTACCAGCAGCTGGGGGGCAGGGGAAACGGAGAGTTATTGTTCAGTGGAAATAAGTTGCAGTCCTACAAGATGAAAAAGTTCTAGAGATCTGCTGCAAATCCATGGATATATAGTTAACACTACTATACAGTATACTTAAAAAATAGTTAACATGGTGCATTTTAAGTTACATGATTTTTTAACAAAATACAAGGTAGTTGCAATTTGAAGGCTCCAACTGGGCATGTTTTGCATAATTGGATCATCAATGATGATAAAGAAAGTAGATAATAAATAACACAGGGAGGCCATAAATCAATAGGAATAGTTGAAAGAGAGAAATTCCACTTTGCAGCATAATATCAGCTAATAAATATAGAAAGAATGATAGGGCTTTTTAAAATGAAATTTTATAACCTCCAATGTAATAATTGATTCAACAAGCATGCCAGACTGTTGAGTTAAAGGTTGCTGAAGGCAGAATGTTTACATGGACGCAAGGTACTACCCCATAAATTACTTATAATTAGAAAGAAGAAAATGTACTTTTACAATGAAGAGATCTGGCATTCAACAACTCAACCAAGTAATAGTTGGACATCTGGTCATTATGTTATACAATAAAAATTATATAACATCACCTACAATTTTTGCCAAAAATGTGTAACCTTAATCTAATCATGTGGAAGCAATAAAGAATGTGAGACATTCTACATGACAACTAGCCTGAACTCCTCGAAAAGTCAATGATAGAAAAAATTCAGTGGGCAGGAGGCTGTTCTGGGTGAAAAGATACTACAGAGATATAACTGTCAAATGCAAGAGATAAATCTTTATTGAATCCTGGAATTCAAAAAATAATAACCAGCTATGAAATACATTTTTAGGATCATCGGAGAAATTTGAATGTGATATGTGTAGAATTTTATATTACCAAATTGTTGTTAATTTTCTTATGGGTAGGAGAATTTATTCTTAGAAGTTAGATGCTGAAATATTTGGGATTGAGATGTCATGATGTTTGCAAAATATCATTACTTTCAAATGGCTTAGCAAATAATGTGTGTGCATTGAGAAAGAGAAGGAAATGTTGCACAAGCATAAAAACTAGTGAATCTACATGAAGGGTATACAGGTGCTCATTTTTTTTAATTTTCAAAATGAAAACTTGGGGAAAATAATGAAACACAGATTTCTTGTACAGTTGTTTTGGGGAAATAGAAGGGGGAAATATACTGTACATGAGCAAATTTCCCAAATATCCCCTTTATCCCTGCTCATTCACCCAATTTCCACTGCCTATTGCAGTTAAAACTTTATCCTACTCATTCTCCCTCCTCTATCTCTCCTCCTTCTTTCACTCTTTCCAACAAGCACTCACTGTGTGTGTGTCTGTGTGTGTATTTAGGGGTGTCTGTGTGTGCACGCAGACACACACATACAGAGACACCCCTAAATATACATTCATTGCAAAATTCATCCAGATTACCCACTGCCCTGTACAAAATGAAAGCTAGATAATTTGCCAAACAGCTACATTATAACACAGCACTCCATATTTATTTGAAAGGTGTTAGATTGGCAAGGTGAACAAAATGCTAAATTCATCTTTAGCAATGAAGATTACAACACGAATCCACTGGCAAGATAAGGTTCCTGACCAGGCACAGTGCTCATGCCTGTAATCCCAACACTCTGGTGGGCTGCAGTGAGTGGATTGCTTAAGCCCACAAGTTCAAGACTAGGCTGGGCAACATGGTAAAACTCGTCTCTACCAAAAAATACAACTTAGCTGTGTGTGATAGCACATGCCTGTAGTCCCAGCTACTTGGGAGGTTGAGGTAAGGAAATCGCTGGAGCCCAGGAGGTTGAGGCTGCAGTGAGTTTTGATCACGCCACTGCACTCTAGCCTGGGTAACGGTGAGACCCTATCTCAAAAAAAAAAAAAAAAAAAAAGAAAAGAAGAAAAAAAAAGGTAAGGTTTCTGCTTTCTCACACACAGCCCTGAACTATAGGCCACTTTAATGGAGAATCTGTGGGAAGTACCTGAAAGGCCGGTGGGAGGTTGAGATGATTGACTTTCAAACACTGCCAAGCCTCTGACCATCTGAACTAGAAAAGGATATAGTTTAAAATTTGCCCCAGTAGCAAAGTAAAGAACTGAATAAAGAACATAAGAGACCCAAGGGAATGTCAAATGTGTAAAGTTAAACTCCAAAAAGGACAGACGTTGTACTAGTCACCTCCATGCCAAAAAATGAGAAATTGATATATGCTCAGGCAAGTCTCTTCCCCCCTGTAGACCTTCAATGCTATCTAGATTGGAAAGGAGAAAAGTCAACTCGCTGTGGGCAGAACACAGTCATTAGGAAGGAATATGTGATCTAAAGATGCTTAAGAAAAAACTAGACCTTGGACTCAAACCTTTAATGAGTTTACCATAAGCTTAGCTTGCTATGCCATTTCCTCCAAAAAACAGTCAATATTGCTAGTGCATAAAACATGAAGAGTTTTAGATGTCAATTGTTTTTATTGACTTTGAGATACCCATATTTATAGGCATGGCACCCAGAGGGTCATGCAGAGAGTTAGAAACTATTTTCTGCCAGGCGTGGTGGCTCACACCTGTAATCCCAGCACTTTGGGAGGCCGAGGTGGGCGGATCACCTGAGTTCGGGAGTTTGAGACCAGCCTGACCTGTCTCTACTAAAAATACAAAAAAAAAAAAACTAGCCAGGTGTGGTGGCGTATGCCTGTAATTCCAGCTCCTCGGGAGGCTGAGGGAGGAGAACACTTGAACCTGGGAGGCAGAGGTTGCGGTGAGCCGAGATCGTGCTATTGCACTCCAGCCTGGGCAACAAAAGTGAAACTCTGTCTCAAAAAAAAAAAGAAAGAAACTATTTTCTCTGTCCTTGTTAACTTTCTTTCACTATGTGTGAGGCAAGGTTAGATTTCTTTTAAAGCTACCTCACTCATCTAGTAAAAGAATGGGTGAAGAATAAAAATTTTCCTTCAGTAAGCCCGAATCTGCTAACTTCACGAGCCAAAGCCTTCATGTGAAGTATAAAGCATTAAAACCTATGGGCGTATCCTTATATTTCTGGTACAAACATTTCTCAAAAGTTATTAAAATGATGCAATGAAAAAGGTATGTCCAAAAGGAGTAAACCCTGGCTGATTTATAGACTATTATTTCCCTACAATTTTAGTGTTTCTGTCATCATGTTTGCCTGTTCATTCTGTTCTGAAGTTGCATCTGTGTGGCTGAAGCAACATATATAGAGCAAGTAATTTGGTTGTCACACAATCGGCATTTGGCAGTGGAACAAAGTGGCAATCATTTTAAGCACATAGAATATAACAGATATCTCGCATACACATAAAAACAATAACACTGAAACCGGTGAAAATAAGACAGAAAAATAGAACTGTGAAAAATGAAATGATCCCCAATTTTCTCTAACTAGAACTCAGTGACTTCTAACATACTGATTAGTGGAAATTTCTCATTATTAAAAAACAAAATGAAATGTTCCCAAGAAAAAAACCCGAGGCATTTTCCCCTGTTAATAATTAGAATTATGATGGACAAAATGACTAGCAAGTGGTTGGTTCTATACTGCAGAAAGAAAAACTTGACTCTCAAGGTTCCTTCCAATAATATCTTTATTTTAATGAAGAGTTTATAAAACAAAATTCTGGGGAGAATTGCAATAATTAGGGTAAGGGTCCACCCAAAATTATTCCAACTCTCCAATTTATTTACAGAAATAAATTGAGACAAATTACTCTTTAAGTAAAAGTCATTGTGCTTTTGAAGATCCAAAAGATGTAATTTTGTAGTTAGAACTCAGCATGCTACTTTGAAGTCATGTTTCTTTCTTTTTTTTTTTTTTTTGAGATGGAGTCTCGCTCTGTCGCCCAGGCTGGAGTGCAGTGGCGCAATCTCGGCTCACTGCAAGCTCCGCCTTCCGGGTTCACGCCATTCTCCTGCCTCAGCCTCTCTGAGTAGCTGGGACTACATGTGCCCGCCACCACGCCCAGCTAATTTTTTTTTTTTTTGTATTTTTAGTAGAGACAGGGTTTCACCGTGGTCTCGATCTCCTGACCTCGTGATCCGCCCACCTCGGCCTCCCAAAGTGCTGGGATTACAAGCGTGAGCCACCGCGCCCGGCCGAAGTCATGTTTCTTAAGATGTCTCTAAAGCAGCAATTAGCAAAATGTGTTTGAGGAAATGCAAAAACATTACACATTATCATAAAGGTGTTAAAATTGTCCAAATTTTTAAATAATGTACATTTAAAACATATTCATGACATCAAGTGCTTTGTGATCAGTATTTATTACATCAAATGACAATAAAATGTGAAAGAATGGAGTGTATTGCACTAGAGCTGCACATACAAAGAACAAAACTTTCAAAAGATGTTACAATAAAATCATGCTTTTTCACATATGGGAGGGATTCTGGATTCTCAGCTACAGGACTCCTGAGAGACCATTTTTTACGGTGTGTTATAGAGTTCCAGGAGGTGCTTGGCCATAAAACCCTTCTCTGCAGATCCTCTCCAGAGACTAGTGTTCTGAAGGTTCACACTTTGGAAACTTCTTTCCTGGAAAACAGTAGGCTTATGATGGTAGGTGAAACCTTGGATGAGGATAAGATGGTGTATTAGTTTGCTAGGCTGCCATAACAAAGTACTACAAATTGAATGCCTTAAACAATAGAAATTTGTTGGCTTACAATTCTGGAGCCCAAATGTCTGAGGTCAAGGTGTCAAGGTGTGTGCAGGGCCATGCTTTCTCTGAAGGTGCTAGGGATCTGTCCCAGGCCTCCCTCCTAGGTTCTGAGAGTTTTTTGCCTGATGGCTACACAACTCCAGCCTTCCCATGGAGTTCTCTCTGCATGCTTGTCTCTGTCCAAATTTTCCCTTTTTTATAAAAACACCAGTCCTATTGGATTAGGAGCCCATCCTACTCAAATATGACCTCATTTTAACTAATTACATCTGTAACAATCCTATTTCCAAACGAGGTCACATTCTGAGACACTGAAGGCTAGGACTTCAACACATGAATTTTGAGAGATCACAATTCAACCAGTAAGAGATGGGATAACTCTAAGCTGTGTAGAAAAAGCAGTGAGTCACTCTCATCTTCAACATGACAATGTTTGGGTGTGTGAATAAAGTTGGAAGGTGTGTCACAGGTAATGTTCCTAACAATAGCTAGAATACCTAGGTCCGCAAATAATTTAACTTTTTACATTAGAATAGACATAAGGCTATCCCTATGACAATGTTATTTTTACTTGTTTACACTTGTGATATTCTTACTGGAGAGGCAGTGAATGGGAAGTGTTCACTTATGCATCAAGAATGGCACAAACCTAGCAACCCAGACCCCTGGGGACAGGTTTTGCACAGAATACCACTGGTCATTTATGCATGACCGGAAAAAGATTGAGCACTGCTAGCAAAGATAAGGCCCAGCTCCTTAGTTTAGAATGTAAAGTTCCCCTAGGTCTAGCCCATTCCTACCTCTCTCCAAGCCTCCATCCCTGACACTCCTTGACTGAAATTTATATTCTAACATAAACTGTGGTGCTTCCCACCTACACATGCTATTTCTTAACTCCATGCCTTTACACATGTGATTTTCCGGCATAAAGTAATCTTCTATTCCTTCTAAATGACTCCTGCTCATTCATCCATTAAATTCAGTTCAGGGTCATGTCTTCTAAGAACATTGCCCAGATGACTTTAACCGATTCTCCACTGGTGTTTTCATAGCTTCTTATCTATGCATCTGTTATTGCTCTTACAATAGTCTTTGGAACATTCTGTTAACATCTGCTGCCCTAGAACAGGAGTTGCATAAGGGCAGAGACTATGTCTTATTTGTCTTTCTACCTCCAACTTGTGATAAAAAGCCTAACCTAGTAGGTATTAGGTGAACAATATAAAACTAAACTGAAGGAGAAAAGGATTTCAAACTGAAATTGCTAATAGACATTCATTAAAATCATGCTTTATTCAGCATCTTTAAATTCATTACCTATATTTTAATTAAATATAGTTGATCCTCATTACATGCCGATTCATTTTTTGGGAATGAACCTATTTATCGAAACTTATTTGTAACCCCAAAGTCGTTCATTGCAGTGCTTTCAGTCATCCTTAGGCATGCACAGAGTGGTGAAAAAGTTGTCTGTTTTCATGCACGTTCTCAGCCCAAGTCAAACAAGGCGATGCTCTGCCTTCTTGTTTCAGCTCTCATACTGTAAGCAAGTGTCCTTTTTATGGCCTATTTAGTGGCAGTTTTTCACATTTCTGTGGTTTTCACTGGTGACTGTATTGTTTAAAATGGCCCCCATGCATACCGCTGAAGTGCGGTGTATTGTCCTTGAGTACAATAAGTTATCTTTCAATAAAAACACATGTATAGCAAGTTTATATATTGATTGTTTGATGAAAGTGTTGTGACCAGAAGCTCCCAGGAGCCTAACCCTATGGTTTTCCTAGGAGCTGTAGTTCAATATTAGCTAATTCAGTGTTCACAGTGATTTTATATAACAACTACCACGATTAATGAGAATCAGTTGTAATGCTATAAAGCCAGTTTCACTCTTCACATCTCTCTCATCATGAGTAGTTCTACTGTTAACTCATGCTTCAGTTTACCATTTTTAAATCTTGTAATGGTAAACTGTTACACAAAAGAGATGTTAGTGGTGTTTTCTGTGAGCCAGCCTTAATATATCCCAATGAACTAGGAGCTAGATTTCCTGGTGCATATTTTGTTCAATTTCCAAGTAAAACCAGTTTATTTCTTTTTCTGACTAACCATACAATTCTCCAGGCCATATAATTTATCATTTAAAAATATTCAATTTAGCTCTTTTTTATATATATTGACTTTTGCTATGTTTCTATAATTTCAAAAAGATTGTAAGTCCCTAGAGAGCTACCATACATCTCATATCAATTTTATATCCTCAATATGGCCTCACTCAGGTCCCATGACATACATAGTATAAGCTCAATAGAAATTTGTTGAAGGAATTAAATTGTTAACTACTCTCCAGAGAAAAATATTAAATAATTATAACTGGCAAAGACATCAGAATTCTACACAGATAAATACAAGACTGAGAATCTACTCCCCAGGACATCTTTGACTGTAAAACCACAAAACATATATAAATGTTACTACTTTTTGTCCCTGGAATTTTCATCTCATCGCCTCTCTGCCTCAGCATCCACCTGCTCCCTTCCTATACTTCCTGACTGCTCTTCCTTGGTTTCCTTGCCAGATTCATCCCTCTGCCCTTCCTTATCTGCACTGATATCCCCCAAGGTTATATGCTTGGCCTGATTCACTTCTCCTTCTAAGGTATTTCCCAAATATCCACACACTGCAGTTGTTCACTCCAAAGCAGGTGATGATCAAGTAGACATTTCCAGCTTTAACCTCTTTTTTCAAGCCCAGAGATGAATGTCCAATTTTTGCTTATTCACACTTAAACTCATTAATATCCCTAAAAACATCACTTATCTCCAATCTGTATTTTGGAGAGAAGCATTACTATCTAACCCACTCAATTTTGTTTCTTTCCTCTTTTACCTCCTACATCTAAAACATTCCTAAATATTGATAATTCCCTTTTTGTTTTTGTTTTTTTGTTTTTTTTTTTGACAGAGTCTCGTTCTGTTGCCAGGCTGGAGTATAGTGGCACAATCTTGGCTTACTGCAACATCTGTCTAACAGGTTCAAGCAGTTCTCCTGCCTCAGCCTCCTGAGTAGCTGGGACTACAGGGGCGCACCACCACACCCAGCTAATTTTTGTATTTTTAGTAGAGACGGAGTTTCACCATGTTGGCCAGGATTGTCTCGATCTCTTGTCGTCATGATCCACCTGCCTCAGACTCCCAAAGTGCTGGGATTACTGGCGTGAGCCACCACGCCCAGCCCGTAATTCCTTCTTTATGTGCCTTCTATCTTTTCCTTCTTTCCATTGTTGCTAATGCTGATCTATTTCAAATTCTTAGTATCTTTGCCTGGACTCTTACAATATCTCCTTTATCCTCTTGACTGCCTACCTCATTCTCTTACCATCTCAAACTATTTGTCAAACTGCAACTGTCCTGAATTTCTCTCATTTGTCCCTTCAAATCTACTCCTCACTCCCCTCCACTTTGATCTGTTCTCCTGGAAGCTGAAGTGTGTGGAATATATCAAGAGTTCTTCTCCTCTAGCTCCCAGTTGGGTTTGACCACTGGAAAATGCTGGTAGGAGTTCAAAGGGTGGGCAGAGAGGAAATCCAGGTTATTTAATTCTCCTGATGTCTTTGATCCTATTAGGTGGCCATCTTTACACAGCTTTCTCTCCAGATTTTCTCATTTAGAGGTGTGAATGGTGAAGCCCCACCCCCAGCCCCAGTTTCCAGTCTTAGAGGCTTTATTTCTTTTGATTTTCATCCAATCTGCCCACATGTTTTGCAGAATCTCTTTATTAAACTTTTTTTCAGTTTACCTGATTTCAATGTGCCATCTGTTTTTTAACTGATGCACTAACCATTTATTTAGCAAAAGAAGTGAAATTATGCCCCTCTCTTATCCCAAAATCTTGAATTTTTTTTCATCATCTGAGTTCCAAACTTTCTAGCCAGCATTCAAAGTTTTCCACAGTGTCTCCCCATCCTTCCTCTCTCATAACCACCCCAGTCCATTTGACTCACCCACGCTCACTGAGTTTACCCAAATTCCCTAAAAAGTTATATATTTTTATACACCAGGCCCAGGAGTTCTTTCCATTCTTTCTTTTCCTGGTGAAAGGCTATTTACATTTGAATGCTCTGTTAAAAATGGTGTCTTTCCACATGCACGCATATATTTGTCACAGCACTATTCACAATAGCAGACATGGAATCAACCTAAATGCCTATCAATGGTAGACTGGATAAAGGAAATGTGGTACATATATACCATGGAATACTATGCAGCCATACAAAAGAACAAGATCATGTCCTTTGCAGGAGCATGGATGGAGCTGGAGGCCATTATCCTTAGCAAACTAATGCAGGAACAGAAAACCAAATACTGCATGTTCTCACTTATAAGTGGGAGCTAAATGATAAGAACACATGGACACAAAGAGGGGAATGACAGATACTGGGGTCTACCAGAGGGTGGAGGGTGGGAGGTGGAAGAGGATCAGGAAAAATAACTAATGAGTAATAGGTTTAATATGTGGGTGACAAAATAATCTGTACATTAAAGCCCTGTGACACAAGTTTACGTAGGTAATAAACCTGCATATGTACCCCTGAACTTAAAAGCTAAAAACATACTGTCTTTCAATGAAGCCTTCTCTGTTGAAATCATCCCCTATTTTCTTGTTCTTCTGCGTCTATTGAATCATTAACTAAATTCCAACCTAAGACATTATATTAGTAGTATTTTTCATGTATTAATATTTTTCTATGTTTACATGAAAATGTTCCTTTTTGACATGCATATTAAGTGCACCAAAGATTTAGCTTTCCGTGTATGCTAGTTACCAGCAGAAAATGTGGCCCGAGTTGGGTGCTACACACAACTCTAGTTCTACCACTCATGCAAAAGCTGCACTATTTCCAATCATATAGAAGCTTCTATGCTATTATGCATTATCAAAAAATGATGATATTGAGAGAAAAATACAGATGTCAGAGCTAAAATAGTGGCTGTTTATGTAGTTTTTGGTGAGAGGGAAAAAATCAGAAATAAATATAATTCACAGAACGACATCTTAATTTCAGTGGAGAGAAAGCAAAGGACATTGGCAAGGATGATGGATGGAGCCAAGGTAGAATAGTCTTCTATGCGTTGACTCATAACCATGTGAACTGGGGAAGGAAGTTGAGAAATTCCCCCAAGAGAACCAAGGTATTTCTCCCTGGGGTATTCTGTGCTGAGAATGTGGAATAAATGTTACACCAATTTTTTCTCATACTAACATCAAAATTTCTTTGACTCTGGGTCTACAGTCAACTTTGAGGCACAAAATATCAACAGCTGCAAAATATACTGGGCCTTGAGGATCTACTTTCTATGTGAGGCTAGGATTAAAGCCAGGTCAAGTTGAGCAAGTGAAACAAGTTTCAATATATTTCTATTTATTTATTTATGATCTATACTCACTAATGCTTACATTGAAATCTGAGAGGATATATTCAACTCTCAATGATTAAAGCAAAGACTTAAGAGGTGGTTGCGAGTTTGAAGTTATAGATACTGATCTTAAAGAAAAAAAACGGAAAGGGAAGACAACAGTCCAACACCATTCAGGTATTTGGTCTATAAGATGAAATACAGATACTTTAGAATAATAATAATATTAACAAAAAGTAAGAAAGCAGCATTTCCAGCCACACACATTTGGTGCTTAATTGGGTATCTGGGTTTTTTAGCCACTACAGATAGAGAAAACGCTCAGCACAAAATGAAAGAGGGTGGGACAAAAAGTATTAGCAACGTACTGTCGAACATCAAAGCTCATCTAGAATTTCCCTTGAATCAGGCCTTTTCTTAAAACAAGGGACATGCATCCAAGGCTCTGTGGGATGACAGCATAAAGTCCAGACCAGTGCATGGTGGAAGAAAACACACATGCGAAGAAGGGTGTCCCGCATTTTACCAAGCCATGTCGCTACCATCTCTAATTTTGTGGAACTCTTTCTTGCCTTTCTGTGCATTTCTCTCCCCACAATTTCCACAGTTTCCAGAACCCACAGTTTTTCCTCACTCTCCACTCAAGCCACTGCTGGCAGAACACATGATTAGACTAAAACCAAACTCAGATGCTGAAGTTAGAGGCGGCCCTTCACAGAAGGAACACGGTCTACTTCCATCTTTCGATAAACCTTTTAAACTAGAGGGGAAGACTTCCTTAGGAAAGAATAACTAGAACATAAGATGCCCAGGAATCCACAACATTTATTTCCATGTAATGGGAATTGAGTCAAGTGTTATTTGGTGGTCATAATTATTTCTATGAGTCGGATATAAAATCACATTACTCAGAAACCTGGATTCTATCTTCTCCTTGTAAATACATAATTAAAGCTTTAACTTGGAAGAGAAGTCTTTGCTTGTAGAAAGAAATAAAAGTGTATTTTAGTTTGAAATTATAATCAAATCAGTTTTATGAACATCAGCTGTATTCACTATCAAATATTTATCTTAACAGCTATTTTTATGCTACATTTTAAACTCATATGTGATTGATCTAAACAGTCATCTTCTTGGTTGCTCCAGAATAAGGCTCAGGACACAGCTGACAGAGTAAGAAACATGCGAGGGGTTAGTGTTTTCACTGGAGTAGAAGTCACTTCCATGTTTAAGCTAAAAGAATATCGACACAAACTATTTTGTTACTTATTTTTCCACTAATCCACAATAGTGGCTTTGTTTTATCAGAAGGGAATTCTTTATTCAAATTTGTGGTCAATTATCATTGTTTCTTTTAAAATACCATTACTTAGAATTCTGGTTATAAACAAACTAAAAAATATCCTTTTTCTCCTCCAAGGTTAAATATTAAAATAGCATCTCTAGAAGAAAATGAATTTTCTGTGAGCAGTAGCTTTGTGTTAATTGCCAAAACAAAATTGAATGGTTGACACATAGTATTAAAAGTGGATATAAATATTCTAGTTTCACTATATTATTATATCTGAAAATCAGAATGGACAGTTTGAATTTCTTCTGGTAGCTTTAGTTCCTTTGCACATATATGAGACACTTATACAAAGTACTTCCTATTTTAGTCTAGATCAAATACTGTATTTTTCATGTTGTTTGAACATAGAGGAGGAAAGCTTTCCACTGCTTCTATCATCATCCCCTGAGAAATGGGCCACATTGTACAACGGCTACATTAAAAATATCAATTGTTGTCTTGGATTAATGGAACTATGAGATATAGCACAATTTAGGTAAACGGAATCAAGTTTACTAACCTAAAAGGCAAAAACACAAAGAAGTACCATCAGGATACATGGCAGAGAAACAAGTAACACTTTTCGAGAGAAAGGTACAAGCTTCTGAACCCCAAAATCCACACCAAGATTAAACAGATGAGAATAAAACATCAGAAAGAATAAGGCCTTTATTTTGTCTGAAAGTCCAACTTCCAGGACTGGACTTCAAGGCCCAGATTCATAAACAGATATAACCTTTTTGCAGATGCTGAAATAATTCACCACAGAGGCAACAGTAAATACATACAGGAGACCACTTGTTCTGGTCTTAGAACCCTCGTAATATCTGAATTTTGCTATAAAGGTGTAACTGCACAGTATGGCCCAGCACGCTTAGGCATGAACACAGTTCTCATTGATGACTCTCACCTCTCCAGACTAACCCAGATTGGCCAGGGTATATTGGTCAGTGCCATGCAACAAGGAGAAAAGTCAGTTATGCAGTTACTCTCTGAGAGTTGTGCTAGTTGAAGAGAAAAATGAGCAAGAAAGAAAACAATGCCACATTTCACATTGAGAAGAAAGTAGAAAAGGAAAACTATCTGTGCTGTGTTTCTTTGGACCTCACACACTAGACCCATGTCCTCTTTCATTTATCTTAATAAATGTTGAGCACTTATTTTATGCCTGATACTGTTCTAGGGGCTGAGGAAAGAATTGTGTGCAAAAAGAAACATTGTTCAAATCAAGTTGACATCCTACTAGGGTTATCTTCTGTGTTACCTCAAGATTAGTGGATGTAAGAGAAAAAAACTATTTACTAGATAGATTTTCGGGAAAGCTGTCAAAGCTATGAGTAGTGAACATATGGGAGATGAGAGAATGTTCTGGCACAAAATTTTAGTCTTTCCCATGGGCCCATTTGTTAACTTGTGCTAAAAGTTTTAGAAACTTCAAAATAAAAATAACTCATGATACATAAAAAGTCATGGGGCGTGGGGAGAAGTTAGTGGGAAATTACTTAAAGCCAGAGAGTAACAGATTTCTTTCTGTAGGAGGATAACCATTCTTAAAATTATTGTTAGTTAATTATGATCTTCTTGAAGACTCCTTAGTGTCCCTCTTGAATGTAGTCAGAGGCCATGAATAATGTGTGTGACTGAAGTGGTGGTGCTAGAAGCAACAAGGAGTGAATTGTGGAAAGCTTCTTCTCTCTAAAGCATTCAAACTTACTGTTTAAGAACACGGTGCAGGTTAAATTCGGCCCAAGGGCTACCAAATTACAACTTCTGCCACAGTACTATGAAAATCTATGCTTTTTAAATGATAAAAATAGTAATAATCATTATTGTCATTATTCATCAGAAGAGTATTATTAGTGCACATCTCTTATTTTTGTCACCCAGAATCCAGTTACCCTTCCTTTCATGATCATAACCTATTTTTTCTTCCTGAGTGGATGGCAACCAATCCATCCCCTAATTTCTAACCACATGCTTTGAGTAAACCTCCATCCCAGGAAGAGATGGAGCATTTGGGCGTAAGCCAAGAAAAGCATTATAATTACCTCAGAAGGGGTGATTGGTTTTGTAAGGATATGACCCAGTTAGACCTAATGAGATGGAGTAAACTCTTATAAAGCTGTTATTTGTGGAAAATAGATTTTGCTTTTCATGTCTGATGTGAAAATGGGACATTGTAAGGTCTACAGCTGTTCCTATCGTCCTAGGACCGTGAAGGTAGAGCCTGTATGAATAAACAGCACCAGAGTTTACAGATTTGGGTTGCCATGGCAATTTAATATCTCTGTGGCACAATTTCCTAAACTCTAAAGCCAAGGGGGATGGTCTAGATCAGTGACTCTTAAATTTTTCTACCTACAGAGAAAAATAAATACTTAATCTCAGGGGGTGATGCAGTATAACTCCAAACGGCCTGTCATCAGTGGAAATTTGATTCAATTTTATGTTCTGTTTTAAATATAGACACTTTAAAATTTTCATAATGTTTATCTCAATATAAACATAATTCTCCATGAAGAACTGATGTTCCAGGAAGATGGGCGATGGCTGTGTTTCTTCTGGAGCTTCCTCTAGCCCCTGGCCCATCACTCTTGCCTTGGAGGCATTGAGAAACATGGGGGCACATCTGCTCCTAAAGAAGTGCCCACCGTTAAAAGTCCGTTAACTCGCTTTTCTGAACACTTGACCTTAAAGATGCCCTGCAAACTATTTACATGTAAAAGAGTGATATAATTGAGCTTCCCTATAATTCAAATTAATAAAACATTACCAAATAATTATTTCTTGAGAATTCAAATGGGTCCTCTTTTTCCCTTTTTCTACTTCTCCCCATCACTACCATTCTGTTCCCTTGCCGTTTTTTTGTCCCATTTTGGACAAAAATTATAAATTAAAATTATAATATGAACTTGAAGATTGCTACTCATCTAGCATAAATAAGCAGCCCTGCATCTCCTTATCCAACATACTAATATATGTATTGTTTTCTTAATTGCAAATGCCTTAGGCTTTTACAAGTTAACAGACTGTTTCACCCACCTCATTCCCACCAAAGGAAGCTAAACAAACAAGGAAGGGCTGATGAGAACAAAACAAGTTTTTACTTCCAGGAGGGCTTTACTTGAAAGCATCCAGCTCTGAGGATGCAGTATGAGTCCTGCCAAGCTTCAGGCAAAGCACCCTCCAAAAACCTGAGGACATTCTGCTAATGTGGGGAGTAATTGTGGAAACAACATGTTACAGAGACATTGAAAACTAATCCTGGATTTTCCAGTGTAATGTACATTTGCTGGAACATTCAACTCTTCCCAGGCAGAAGTCAGAATGTTTATAGCTTTCAGCCTCACTGTTTGTAAATGGAAAGCTGAGCTCAGAATTCATAATCACTGATTAAGCTGCTGTTTTTTACCCAACCTTAGCAGAGGAAAAAATAGGGGGTTCTCATACTGAACCATAAACACATGTTGTTATGTGTAATAAATTCCCTAACATTGTACTTTTTTTGAAGGGAAGAACGAGGGATATAATAGAACATTTTCAGCTAAAAGCTAAAAGAGACTGTCTAGTTGGCATATCAAGTTAGAAATGAAAAGAAATCCACTTAAGTACTGTAGCATATGTATTTCATGGGCTAGCATCATAGAATACTGAAGCTAGAAGAGCTGCAGAAGTACCTAATCCAATTCTTTCTTTACAAAAGACAAAACTGAAAACCAATGAAGCAAAATGATTTAAAGTCAAATAGATAGTTAGTGTCAACATAGATAATAGGCTCAATTCTCCTGATTTCTAATGCAGCATACACTGATGGTAACTACTGATCAGTGCCACATATCATACAGGTCATGTCACAGCATTCTGAAACATGTAAGTTCTTTTTCTCACTGTCTGGACCACTTTAGACCTAGGTATGTAGCCATTACCATCATGTGGGACTTTGCTTATGGGAACGGCCTTGCCCCACCTCCTCATGCCCGAGAATGAATGCCTTTGGCTAAGTAAGAAAGCTCAGAAAATATCTGTGAGTAGGTCTGATTTTGATGAGTCAAGAAGAAAACTATTGATTATGAGCTAGGAATAAAAACAGTGGGTTAAAATACAATAAACACATTTTCTAGTTTCTTATATTTGATGCTTTGACATCTTGGAGACTTGCAGACTCTTGAGAGACTGACCCTAGTTAATTCTTAGAGATAGTAAAAGACTAGCTTATGAGTGCACCTTTCAGATACCAAGTAACCAATCCAGAGCCCACATCTCAACCACCTTCTTTATTAGTCCTTTACACTGAGGACCACTATCCACCTGCCCTAATCACCCCAAACCCAGATATCAGACAACTAGGGACAGCTCCTAGATCCCATAGCATGCTGAAATTACTCGAACTCATCAATACCAAACCTGTTTGCCCTTCCTTGCCAGTCACTTCCTGTGGAAACCATAATAAAGACTTTTGTCCACATTTTCCCCTCATTCCCTCTGCCTCCTGATGCCAGTGCTTCCTCGGGGTGGCCGGGTGTGGCATGGTGTACCCCTTCCTCCTGGAACTGTGAGTAACAAACTACCTTTTCAATGGCAACCATCTCCTAATCTGGTCACCTGCATAATAATAACAAAACCTGCATTTTGCAACACAGAGGTCAAAAGCCAAGAAAACTAAAGGTGCCACAATCAGAGATGGGTTTGAAGCAAGCAAGAGGAAACAAGAGATAAGTCACAAGTAGGGATAATGTGGCAAAAGTCTGGCTCAGAAGGAACTCAGGCAAACCCAGAATACTGATGGGAGTATGCCTTTGGTGCCCTCCTGCTGATATGGGAGGGTTGCCTTAAAGTGTTAAAGTGGCACATCAACAAGTCCCTCCTGAACACATGCTTAATAAGTGGCATGTGAGCATTTGAACATTCCTAGACACAGACTCACTATGCAGCATTCCTATGACCGGCGCCCTAGTTCCAGTCCATAGCAGAATGCTGAAACAGCCTCTTAGTCATCTCTCTGCTTTTTTTTCCCACCCTTATTTAATTCATTTATTCCAACCCTTCTAAGTCACAGGGTGAATGTTCATAAGAATCTTCCATAGTTCCTCATATCTTCCTCATTTAAATTGAATCCTCGCCATTACATTCAGAACTTTCCAAATGGTGTCTCCAGCCTGTCCTCCAGTCCTGACTTCCACAGTTCTACATTCCCTACGATCTGGCAAAATTAAAGTATCCACTGTCTGTAGCACATTTTTCCAATGCACTGAACCACTTCGTTACTAGAAGCACCATAAAATGTATTTTACAGTATTGATTTTGGACATAAACATATCTGGGTTTGAATTCTTGGCCACAAACTGTGGTGTGATCTTGGAACTCTAAGTCCTTTTTTTGCTCATGATAAATAGATTTCATAATATATATGTTACGGGATAATTAAAGAGGTTAAATTAGATAATACATGTAAAGATCTCAGCACAATTTTGGTGTGAATTAACACTAGTTAATAGCAGCTATTTTATCGTTGCTCACCTTAAGTGTATTAGAGTTTTCAAAGTATGTCAGATACATAATGACATTTGCTACTCATGAAGTTCTAACATGTATTATAACTGTTGCCATTTTTCAGATGAAAAACCTCAGACTCAAGAGAAGGGACTTGCTCTGGGTCATATAATCAGGTAAGAATGAATTACAAAAGTTCTTTTTTTTTTTTTGAGATGGAGTTTCGCTCTTCTTGCCCAGGTGGGAGTGCAATGGCGCGATCTTGGCTCAGGAAAACCTCTGCCTCCCAGGTTGGTTCAAGCAATTCTCCTGCTTCAGCCTCCCAAGTAGCTGGGATTACAGGTATGCACCACTACACCCAGCTAAATTTGTATTTTCAGTATAGACGGGGGTTTCACCATGTTGGCTAGGCTGGTCACGAACTCTTGACCTCAGGTGATCCACCCGCCTCTGTCTCCCAAAGTGCTGGGATTACAGGTGTGAGCCACTGTGCCCAGCCTAAAAAAGTTCTTGACTGCTTCTTTCTTTCATTCTTTCTTCTCTACACTGCAGACGACATAATGCCTTATAAAGTAATTTAATGAAAGGAATGGAAGTAGTCATGTTTTATTCTCACAGTACCTAAGAATTAAGAAGAAATTTTAAAAAACTTAGTTTACTGATTATTTGTATGTGCCTAACACTGTGTTGAGTTTTATATAAATTTTTATCATTTAAATATAACAACACATCTGCAAGTAATATATTATTACATACATTTTCAGGTGAGAAAATGAAAACTTATGGAGATTAACTTGTTCGTATCACACAGGTGGCAACTGACAACACTGTACTCATCTAAGACAAAAGCTGACATACTTAAACACTAGATTAAGTTGCGATTCAAAATAGGCATGTAATTAATTTCTATTGAATCAAATTTTAAATGACATATGGAAAATAAACCTGACTTGCTCTGTGGTAGAGGGAAAAATAATGAGATTTTCTGGAAAACCGATTTGTGTGTGTATGTGTGTATGTGTCTCTCTGTGTGTGTGTGTGTGTAAATCTGATAGATGATAGATAGATAGATGATAGATAGATAGATAGATAGATAGATAGATAGATAGATAGATAGTAGATGGATGTTGTGCCCAAGCATATAAACATGTTTCAATAAGCACTCTTTCTTTTAACAATAATAGAAATCCAATTTAAGCCAAGCACATGGATATCTGGAGGGTGGGAGGGAAGACAACCTTACCAGCTTCATTTGCTGCTAGCTGTAACCCTGTGGAAAGTTCTGATCAATGGCGTGTTAGAAGAGAAGATGTAAATGACTTATAAGACACACCTTAAGGGCAAGTGCTAGCCACTTTTTCTCCCTTTCTTCTACCCTGCTTAGATCATGAATGTGATGAATGGAGGTAAAATGTAGATTAGGTGAATAAAAATTTCTCCTTAAGGGTGGCACTGTGGACATCTCAAAGTAGCCTGAGTCCCAGACAACTGTTAACGCCTCGAACATTCTAGATCTAAACTTTACATGAGAAAAAATGTGTCTATCTATTTAAACCACTGTTATTTTGGCCCTCTATTACATATAGCTAGACAAATTATAACAACACTTATATCTTAATTATTTACTGATGCATAAACCAAAGCTAAGAACAGAACGAAGGAAACAATTGAAATATTTTTTGAGGGACTTATGGGTTAAGTGTCTAGACATAGACTTATGAAATTTCAGAGTTGAGAGGGACATTAACGGTAATCTAATCTATTCACAGAGGCAATCCGAAAATCTACTGTCCCAAATTACCAAATCCAGCCACGGGGATATGCTAAATTAGATGTATCTAAAATAAAGTGTTAATTTTCATAGTTGTCAGAGCCACATCTATGTAGTCAAGTATTCATCACTTGAGTTGAAAATTTACAGGGCCCTGATACTTGCCTAAAAGGTACTGGGTCTATATGAAGTGATACAGGAAGGACAAACAGCTGAAGTCATTGCAGGAGTTCAATGGGAGATATTAATCAAAAGAAGATTGTCAAATGTACACATAAATTTACCACTATGGACCAGGCACAGTGGCTCACACCTGAAATCCCAGCACTTTGGGAGGCTGAGGCAGGAGGATCAGTTGAATCCAGGAGATCAAGACCAGTCTGGGCAACATAGCAAGACCCTATCTCTACAAAAAAAGAAAAAATTACCACTACGCTATACCTAAGATCCTTGATTATCTTCATTTAGTTAATCTAACCTGGAATACTTTGTCTCAAATCCTGAAGACTTGAGGAAGCATTTTCTCCCACACATGCTAATTACAGATCTTCAATGACTTCTATCATGGGAAGTAGGATCACATCACATGAGACTCATCATGGTTTTTAAAATATGTGTTTTAGAAGAATTGCATTTGCATAGTTATGCAACATTGGGAGTGAAGTCATTGTTGCTGTACAAAGTGAAATTGTGGTTTATTCTCATGTTTGTGCTAACTGTTCAGAAGGAAAGCAAACAAGTTAAAGGTGCTGACACATTGATAATACCTTCCTTAGCAGAAAGTTCAATACCATACTCCTAAGCATTGTTACTCAGCATCTGCCCAGAGGCCTGACAAAGTGTAATACCCAGACACTAGGCAGAGATCCCAAGAATGGTAAGACATGTTATTGCCATCTGTTCCTTAAGGGGTGGGGTTGGGTAAGAGGAAAACAAGTTGCCCCATGAACAACCAGGATTTTTCTATTTGACTCCTGAATTAAACCCACCTGTACCCAACCCCACACCACCAAAGGAAGGCATCCGCCTCCATCTTCCTGAAAATACCCTAAGAATCTGATCAAACATGGACAATTTAAAAGATGCTCTAACGTCTGTTAAGAATTGAGTTTTCTTCATCTAACATAATTGCTTTCTCAAGCACTTTCTGTTTTTAAGCCATGATTAGGATGTTCTACTGAAATAGAAATACACTGTTGCAAAATGTACTTTCGCAAACAAAAGCAGGACTGCCTGGGAAGTTGTGCATGATTGTACTCACCATTGATTATGTACCCACAAACAATGTTGTTATGACCTATCAAATGTATTTTACTCCTGAACTACTTAAAATAATTTATGGAAGATACACTAAAACTTACAAGAAACACAAATATTTTATTGTATATCACTATATTAAGTGTATTTACCTTTAATGGTAAATATACTTACCACTGTACTTACCAACTAATGCTAAGTACACTTACCATTGTTTTTGTATTTTAAGGAAAGTAATACTAACTCTTCGGCAAAATAAAATTTGTTCACTTAATAAATATTCTAAGCCTAATTATTTGGTTGAAGTTAAATATATTTTATAATTATTTTCCTGGAAATATTTGCTCATTATAAAAAATATATAAAATACAAGTAAGTATAAAAAGAAATAAAACTCACTTCACTCTAATCCCGTAATACAAATAAAGTAAACGTTCTGGTATATTTTACAAAAATTTAATATACCCCTTTATTTTATATTTAAAATTATATCACAAGCATTTATCTATGTTTTAAGACATTTTCTGTTGTTCATGATATGTCTTTGCATTCTCTTTTGCTCCATGGACTATATTTTGTTTGGTTTTAACTCAAGTTTCTTGAAAAAATCTGCTGGTACTAGTGGTTAATTTAAGGATTCTTCTAAGACAAGGGAATTTTAATATACCTTGGAACAAAGAAAGTGAAAACACAACATAATAAAGCTTATAGAATGCAGCACAGTGGCTGCACAGTGGCTCATGCCGGGCACAGTGGCTCATGCCTGTAATCTCAGCACTTTTTTTCTTTTTTTTGTTTTGAGGCAGAGTCTCGCTCTGTCACCCAGGCTGGAGTGCAGTGGCGCAATCTCGGCTCACTGCAAGCTCCGTCTCCCAGGTTCACGCCATTCTCCTGCCTCAGCCTCTCCGAGTAGCTGGGACTACAGGTGCCCGCCACCACGCCCGGCTAATTTTTTGTATTTTTAGTAGAGATGGGGTTTCACCGTGGTCTCGATCTCCTGACCTCGTGATCCGCCCGCCTCGGCCTCCCAAAGTGCTGGGATTACAGGCGTGAGCCACCGCGCCCGGCCCTTTTATCTTTTTTTCTCGTCTGATTGCTCTGGCCAGGATTTCCAGTGCTTTATTGAATAGAAGTGGCAAGAGTGGACATCCTTGCCTTGTACCAGATCACGGAGAAAAATGTGTCAGTATTTCCCCATTGATTATAATATTAGCTGTAGGTTTTTGTTTTTTTTTTCAAATATGGCTCTTACTGTGTTGAAGAAATTTTCTTCTGTAACTATTTTGTTGAGAGTTTGGGATGTTGAACTTTGTTGAATTTCCTCTACAACAAAGGGAACCATCAACAGAATGAAAAAGCAACCTACAGAATTGGAGAAAATATTTGTAAACCACATCTCTAATAAGGGGTTAATATCCCTTAATATTTGTAAACCATATCTCTAATAAAGGGTTAATATATAAAGAACTCATATAACTCAATAGCAAAACATAAATAATTTGATTAAAAAATGGGCACAGCACCTGAATAGACATTTCTCCAAAGAAGACACACAAATGACCAACAAGTATATGAAAAAATGCTCAATATCAATCATTAGGGAAATGCAAATTGAAACCAAAATGAGATATCACCTCACACCTATTAGAATAGTTATTATCAAAAAGAAAAAAGATAACATGTTGGCGAGGATGTGGATGGAGAAAAGGAACTCATACATTGTTGGTGGAAATGCAAATTGGTACATTTGAAAAGCAGTATAGAGATTCCTCAGAAAATTAAACTCATAATTACCATATCATTCAGTAATCCTGCTGCTGAGTACACATCCAGTATAATTAGTATCTCAAAGACATATCTGCATTTCCATGTGGATTTCAGCCTATTCACACTAGTCAAAATATGGAAACAACCAAAATGCCTGTTGTCAGATAAATGCATAAAGAAAATGTTATACACACACACGCACTCATACACACACAGTGTAATATTATTCAGCCTTAAAAAAGGACATCTTGCCATTTGTAATAGCATGGATAAACCTAAAGAACATTATGTTAGGTGAAATAAGTCAGATACAAGGAGACAAATACTGAGTCATTTCACTCATATGTGGAATCTCAAATAGTCAAACTCATAAGAGAGAGTAAAATGTGGTTTCCAGGGTTTGTGCGTGACAGAAATGGGGACACATTGATCAAATGGCACAAAATTTCAGTCATGAAATAATGGTGAATATAGCTATGAGCACTCTATATTTGAAAGTTGCTAAGAATGTAGATCTCAAGTGTTGTTACCATAAAAAGAAAGATCACACCACTGCACTCCAGCCCAGGCGACAGAGTGAGACTCAGTCTCAAAAAACAAATAAAATGGTAACTTTGTGGCTTTGTGGGGTGATGAATATGCTAATTAGCTTGATTGTGGTGATCATTCCACAGTGTATACATACATCAAAACATCAAGTTGTATGCTTTAAATAATAAAATTTTTTGTCAATTTACCTTGATAAAGCTTGATAAAATAATTTCATCATAGTGCTCTGTCAAAAGAAAGAATATATGGACATCATTTAAGTGACTCCCTTATATGGTAAAAAAAGAAAAGAAAAAAAAGAACATTTAGGTTCCCTCTGCCCCTTCCTATAACGGTAGCTTCATAAGGTTGGTAAGGCTGACCTATGTAGCTTGGAATTCCGTTTCCTGTTAGTTCCTGGACAAGATACCATGGGCAGAATTGAAGGATGCAGTTTTAGGTGACACACATTGTCATTTATAAGCTGCCTCACTTCATTGGTGTGAGACAGTGGCTAAGCCTGAAATTGCTCTATCTTCATCTAGGTCCTCCTTCAGCTTCTCCAACTCCTGGGCCAGACCAGGTGTGTATGTTTAGCTCTGTTGATGAAGAGCCCTGGTTTCTGCAAGACAACTACACTATTGAGTTCAGAGGCTCAAACATAACCGGTTTCAGTCCATCCTAGTGGCTCCAACTCATGCTTGTGGATTTCAGGCCATTGGGTGTTTTTTAACAGATTTATTGAAGCATACGTTACTTACCATAAAAATCACCCATTAAAGGGGTAAATTTCATTAACTTTTAGTAAATATATGGAATTGTGCAACCACCAAAATAATTCAGTTTTAGAATATTTCTATCACCCCCCACCAAAAAAAATTTCCTTAAGCTCATTTGCAGCAAATTGCTTTTCCAACCACCAGCCGCACGCAGCCACTTACCTGTTTTACTGTCTCTGTAAATGTGACTTTTCTGGATTTTTCATGTAAATGGCATCTTGCAAATACAGTAGTTTGTGTCTGACATCTCTCATCTAGTATAGTGGCTTTGAGGTTCATCCATGTTTTAGTATATATCAATATTTTGTTCTTTTTTATTGTCTGCAAATGCTTTATATATTTTGCTTATATATTGATCAGTTGATAGACATTTGAAATGTTTCCAGTTTTTCTCTATTTTGATTAAGGCTGCTATGAACATTTGTGTTCAAGTCTTTTTGTGAATATATGTTTTCATTTCTCTGCTTGGGTAGATTCACCAGGAATTGGTTGTTGAATTCTATGGTAAGTTTTTATATAACCATTTACGAAACTGCCAACCTGATTTCCACAGTGGCTGTACCATTTTGCATTCCCCCAGTAATGTATAAGGGTTTCTGTTTCCCCACATCTAGTCAATATTTCTTATTGACTTTCTTTCTTATAGCCATTCTAATAGATGTGTATTGGTATTTCATTGTTTTTTATTTGCATTTCTCTATTTATGATCATTGAGTACCTCTTCATATTTTTATTAGATATTTGTATGTCTTCTTTGATGAGATGCGTATTCAAGTCTTTTGCCCATTTTAAAAATTTGTTTATTTCCATAATGATTGAGTTGTAAGATTTCTTTATATATTTCAGATGCAAATTATTTATCAGATATATGATTTGAAAATGTTTTCTCTTGTCTGTGGCTCAAGTGTCTTTGGAAGCACAAAAGTTTTACATTTTTATAACATCTTTTTTCCTTCATGGTTTGTGATTTTGTTTCATTGCTAAGAACTCTGTGCCTAACCCCAAATTATCAACATTTTCTCCTGTGTTCTTCCAGAAGTTTTACTTTTATATTTAGCTGTATCGTTCATTTTTAGTTAATTTTTGTTCATGGTGTGAGGTAAGGATCTACGTTTTTTTTTTGCCTATAGATATACAACGGTCCAAGAATCACTTCTTGAAATTTGTATTATTTCATTCATTGCATTGCCTTGGCACCTTTGTTCCAGCCTCTTCTGGCTCACTCTCACTTTACGACAATCTTTGCTTCCTGAATGCCTGCTGTAAGGACATCAAACTGCAATATTAGACATGAAGATAAAAGTATTATTAGAGCAGCTCTCACAACTGTATAAGATCAAACCCTTAATAGATATAGGTAGATGATTGTTAGGTAGATAGATAGATGATTGATGATAGATAGATAGATGATAGATAGATAGATAGATAGATAGATAGATAGATAGATAAAGAGAGATAAGAATATTTCTTAGTGGTCTGCTTCTTTGAATCCTGACTGATAAACTAATCATAGTGTGCAATGTTTATGAATATGTCTGAGATTTTCAACTGCAGACTTTTGTGTCAAATGTTATTCAGCCATCAAAGACTCACTATTTGTATTCAGAGTTATAAATATTCTTTAACTACTAATTAAGCATGACTCTAAATTCAATGGGCTTTATTGTTCATATCTGAGATCTTTAATTCGGCACTTTCCAATTCTTGAGATGTTAAATTTATTTTTTTTTTAGTATATGTGGGTGGTAAGTTGTTTTATGCCATCCATATCTGAGAGTGTCTTTCTGTTGAATTTATGCATAAATAAAAATTCACTTGTGTGTTAAATCCTTGACTTGAGGAATGTGTTTTGCTTCCATGGAAAAACTTCAGTAAAGATATATAATTATTGCCTCATTCTTTTTACAGTATATTACTGACTCTCCTCTTTCATGACCTCAATGTAGATAATATGAGAAAAGTTTATAACTTAACATCAACATCACTTAATCCTAAAGTAATTCTTCTTAAAATTCTCCCTTTTAACGCCAAATTATCAGGGTAAATCCAGTGCTAGTCAGCATTAAGCATTATCTATGACTTTTATAGAAACAATGGTTAAAATACTGGCACAAGTCATGGGAAACAGCTCATGAGTTCATTTCTGTGTAATAAGCCGTAAGTTTCTACAGTCTGACTGAATCTTATTTGTAAACAAATTATATGAAACAATTCCAAAAGAACAAGATGTATTTTGTTCACTGGTAGAAGTGTCTGCATCAAAATTCCTGCTCGAGTTTAAAAACACATTATTACAGAGTTGAAACGTATTAAATTGATTTCTCAGTTTATCGCTTCCTTTCCTACATAATCCCCTGCAATTCTTTCTGTATGGAAAAATTTCTTTTAATAAATTTTATTTTATAATGTTTGACTTATGCAAAAATATATATATATATATATATATATATATATGTTGGCTATGAGGCATAATGAATAATTAAATGAATATTTGTGAGTCCAATCCTTCACCCCACTTAAGATCTGGGACATTGTATCTGCCTGTGAGTTGTCCTTGTTTCCCACCCCCAAACCCCCACCACTCTGAATTTTGTGTCTGACATTCTATTTCCTTTTTTATTACTCTTACTGCAGTAATTTTTATTTACGATGTAATTCATTAGTTTTACTTAATGAGTTTTCACAAATGTTTAATCACCACCACAATCACGATAAAAAAGATTTCCGTCACCCTGAAAAGATGTCTCTTTGCCTTTGTAGTCAGTTTCTTCTCCTGAACCTCTGGCTCTTGGCAAACACTAACCTGTTTTCTGTCATTCTTGTTTAGCCTTTTCTCAAATATCATATAAATGGAACTTAAAACATACTGTATAGCCTTCCGTGTCCAATCTATTTCACTTACCGTAATGATCTTGAGATTCATCCCTGTTTGTGTGTGTACCATAGTACCTTTTTATTGCTGAGTAGCATTCCATTGTGTAGATATACCACAAATTGTTTATTTACCAGTTGATGATGATTTGGGTTGTTTCCATTGCGGGCTATTATGAATAAAGCTGCTATGAGCATTGAATACAAGTCTTTGTACTGGATACGTTTTCATTTCTCTTATGTTTTCATTTCATATTCCTAGAGATGGAATTCCTGGTCAATATGATAAGTATATGTTTAACTTTATAAGAAACTGCTAACCTGTTTTCCAAAGTTGCTATGCCATTTAATCTATTACTTTTTTAAAAATATAACTCCATCGCATGTGTATGTATCCCTAGGCAATATTTTTAGCTTTGTCTGTTTTAGAGCTTTATAAAATAGTTTAACAATGTGGTCTTTACTTACTTGTCTTTTCTTCACTTAATCTTATAGTTCTTATTGTCACCATCTTGTTACATATAGTCCTTAGTTCTGTCTCATTCACTGCTGTATAATATTTGACTATGTAAATATGCCATGATTTGTTTTTTCATTCTATATGTGCCTATTAAATGTTTTTGAATTGTATTTGCCAATTACATATCCTTGTGCAAATTTGTTTGTATAATCTGTCGACATTGAGACATAGAATATTGAAATCCCCCACTATAATAGATTTGTATTTTTCTAGATGTTTCTGTTAATTTTTAATTTATACACTTGGAAGATATTTTCTTAAGCGCACATGATTAGAATTGTTGCAGTTATGGTAAATTAAAATGTTTGTTGCTAAGTAGTATCTCTCTGTATATCTTGTCAGTCTTTTTAACCTTAGTTTATTTTTTCTGACATTAATATAATTATTCAAGCTTCCTTTTTCCTGAAAAATCTTTTTCCAGTTTTTTGCATCAACTTTTTAACTTTTTTAGATGTGTTTCCTGATAATAGCATATGACAGTAATTTTTACTTCATCTTACCTGATAATTGGCCATCTTTTAATTGCTCAATTTAGCCCATTTATGTATATTGTGATTAAGTTCTAGCATCTTCTTTCTTACTTTCTATTGTTCCTGCTATTTCTCTTCCTTTCTATCTTTCCTTTAATATTTTAGGATTAACCGGGTTTTTTTCTTTATTTTCTTCTTTTCCCACTTTTTCACTTCTTACAGATATATAATTTATTCTTCTTTATTTTTGAAAAGGGATAACCTTTGAAATTTTACCATGTATATTTATTATTTATTGATTTCTGAAGTTAGTATTTTAACCCAACTTATGAGCAACATAAGCGCATTTGAACATGTTAAATCTTATTACAAGAGGGATTGAGGGCTCAAACATGGACAAAAACTGTCGAGTCCTGAAACACTCCTTCAAGGCATAGCGCATCTCAGTCTCCGTGAAATATTATGTAAATCTCCCCAAAAGTTGATCATGCCCTTGTCCCTGTTCCACGTAACAAATATAATTGTTTCTTTGCATGTATGTCACACTGAAGTGTGACTACCCTGAGAATAAAGAAAACATCACCTTTACTTTTTATTTGTAGTTCCTGACATAGGACTCAGCATATCATAGCATACATTTATTTTAGAAAATATTTCTTTTCAATGAACAATTTTATATTCCTATGCACTCATGACTTTTTATTCTCTCATCTTTCAAAGTGATAACCAACTTCATCAAAAACTTTACTTAGCATGGCCAATGATAAAAGAGAAGGTCTGAATAAGCTCCAAATGACAATTCTTATATTTTCTGTGTGTCTCTCCACTTTTGACATGTACTAGTATTCTGATATTTGCTCCTAATTAATTCATCATTCAAACAGTCTAACTACAGTGACTTTAGTTTGAGAGAAGCAGGATTAGGCCTTGTAAGAACTATTCTATCAAATTAGTTCTGTATCATAAGGAATCCATGTGTTTCAGAAGCAAAGGAGTAGAAGATGATCTAAGTCTGGCTGAGCCAAATAAGTGGCGGTTATTCTTATGTTTATTCATATTATTTGGAAAGAAAAATGAAAAATATTATACACGTTCTTAAAATACCACTTGCACTATTTTCTCAAAATTTTATGTAACTTTGGAATTAGCATGCTGTTTTCATGTCCAAAGTTTTTCCAAACTCCCCTAGGGAAGGAATCACGGACTGCAGAACTCTGCACCCACCCAGACAGCCAGCATAACAAGCAGTGGGCACTCAGTAGGTTCGTGATCATCGTATCGATTATGAAATGAATCCATGAGTTAGTGAACAAATGGAAATACAAGAGAATGAAGATAGTTGTATCTTCCCTGTAATTTTTTACCTAGCCTTTTTTGAATCTTCTATCATTTAGCCTTAAAAATATTATTTAAATTTTTAACTGAAATTATTTTGAAATGTTATTTTATTTTTAGAAGAACTTTTTTTGTGTTTCATTGGCTGTTTTTTTTATTTTTAGCTAAAATTGAAACTAGCCTACAAAAAAGTCGGTGTAACTGGCCAGGCTCAATGGTCACGCCTGTAATCCCATCACGTTGGGAGGCGGAGGAGTGTGAATCGCTTGAGCCTAGGAGTTGGAGGCCAGCCTGGGCAAAATGGGGAAACCTTATCGCTACAAAAAATAAAAGGCTTTGCCAGACACAGTGGTGCACGCCTATAGTCCCAGCTACTCAGATGGCTGAGGGAGAGGATTGCCTTACTCCTGGAGGTTGAGGCTGCAGTTTACTGTGATCACACCACTGCACTCCAGTCTGGGCAACAAGAGAGAGACCCTATCTAAAAAAAAAAAAAAAGTATATGGTGTCATAAATTTAAAAATGTTCTTTTTTAGAGATAGAATGGACTATGCAACCACATTGTGAAGAAAACCTAGCAATAATAGAGAAATGGAACAACTTGGGGAAAAGTGACAGATCAAAAGGTGGTAGAGAATCTTCAAGGCACACCTGCACGTCCAGATGCAGGCAAAATCAAATGTAAGCCATCTCAGACTATTTAGAGGGTATTTTGCTTTTAAATGTATGCAGAAAATAGTCTCCACAAATATCCTTCCTAAATTCTAGAAATGAATTCCCAATATTAAATCAAAACTCATTATGATAAAAGCTCACAGTAATGGATGTAATAAATGTCTCATATAGATTGCTTCATTTGTTCCTCATGATCCTAAGACCTAAGAAGAAAAGAGAAAATTGAGGCCTACAGGAGCTAAGAAATCAGCAGAACTAGGATTTGACCTCAAGAAATCTGACTTCAGAGCTACCTGCGTAGTTACTACACTCTTGGTTTCCCCATACTGTAATAAACCCATGTTTTCATAGCCTATTGATAGTATAATTAAACAACAACAGATCTTCCATCTCAAGAACTCTCAGTTTAATAGGTTTCACATATTTTAAGGTTAGCTTTGGAGCTAGTTTCAATTTCAAAAAGTACTGAAACAGGGAAAATACTGTAGTCTCTAATTTTTCCTTCTCTCTCCAACACCCACCCAAAACACTCATAACACACCCCATTCCCTCTACACACTTACACCATTGTTTCAAGTTGTACCTAAGGCCAGCTCTTCTTATATTCTTCTGCCATGCAAATGGGAAGATAAAAATGCCATTAGTACCTGAAATTTCCTTTTTCCCGGACCATCTACGAAGTAGGGGGAGCAAGGAAGCAGGTGAGACAGTTTAGTGACTAAGATTATAAGCTCCATAGTTTGAGTGCTCCAATTCATGGCCTCTGATTGCTACTTGTGAAACGTCACACAAGTTTTTATTAATATCATCTGTCGAAGGGACAATAGAACTATTTCCAATTGTTATGAGGATCTAATTACATAATCTCTATAAAGCTCTTCATGCTTTGTGTGGTATGTAGTAAGTAGTCAACTAATAATAGACATTTATATTAATTCTTGTCTGGAAAAACATCCAGAGTTATAAATTATGCTTAACTACATTTGTTGTTGTTGTTGTTGTTGTTTTCAGCATAATTCATTATGCCAGCTATACAGAAAAATCATCTGTCATTCAAATGTTAACACATTTTTTAGGGGAGTCTTTTGTAACTCATCTCATTGGTACATAGTCATCACTAGAATTGAATGTGTAACAAGAACCATATTGAGTTTCCGTGTGATAGATGGAGGCATTTGATATTATTTAGATGTAAAAAACTGGTGTCTCTTTTCAACCACAAATAAGGTTTGAACACTGCTATTGGGAAATGTGCTGTATGGCTGCAGGCATTCCTACAGCCCACCTTCATGGAGAGGTGGATATCCCTTAATTAGGGTAAGAAAACGGGTCTCGAATTTTCACATCAAAATACCACCTCTGCCATTTACACAACTAACATGAATCTCTAGTTTACCTGTCCTGGCTTTTTACTAGCGACTCCCATCTCAAATTACCCTACTCAGCTTTTAGTAATGACCAAATACCTGATAACTGTAGCAGCTGTGTATGCCCCTAAAGTCTCCAAGCTTGAGTCCTACATTAAACCAGATATCCATAAAACCACAAAATTGGAACAGGCTATGCCTGACCTCATATTATGCCTTTCACTTTCACATAAGCTGCCTCCAATTGTTGCAAAAATATTATCAATGACATTATTAATTTTGTTATTAAGAAAACATCTGCATGACAAATTTCTCTCTAATCTCAGGGCCAGAATAAAAATATAAATACAGTTGACAAACTGCTAAACTTCCCATTACTGGATAATGAAAGATTTATAACACTCTGCGTAGTGGGTTGAAGCTCTGAGTTAATTTTGAGTTCAGTTGCATTAGCTTTTCACTATCGCCTTTTCTTTGATTATTTTACATAGCTTCATATTTCTTAAATAATTTTTATCTGATTTTCATAATACCTAATTCAAAAATGGTTCCCATTGTGTCTGTTGAGGCACTAAGCTCACTGCTGTCTGCATGTGGTCATGGGTCTCATGGAGCCATTTAGCTTCTTTGGATCATCTTGCCTGTTCTCATATCCATCCTTGCTCAGCAGCTTATATTACTCATCTGTTTATAGCAAGCTCTGCTGAATCACTAAGGCAAAAGACTTATTCCCCAATGTAGTTTCCAACTCTGATCTCCGGTCTTCTTCTGAGTGATCTCCTTTGCCTGTAGGTTACTGTCTCATTTTTCTTTGACTTTTTGCATCAAACATCCTTGAGGACTCATCTATTTTTAGCGTCACCATTTCCTCAGCAAGGATTTTATCTTAAACAATTCAAACCCACTGCTCTACTGCAACTGCTCCTCTCAGATTGCTAATGACTTCTCAGTTATTAAATACAGATGGTCCCCAACTTACGATGGTTCAACTTAGTTTTCTACTTTATGATGCTGTGAAAGTGGTAAGCATTCTGCAGAAATTGCACTTTGAATATCCGTGCAACCATTCTTATTTTCACTTCCAGTACAGTGTTCAAAATTACATGAGATATTCAATACCTTATTATAAAATAGGCCTTGTGTTAAATGAAATGATTTTGTCTAGTTGTAGGTTAATGTAAGTGTTCTGAACATGTTTAAGGTAAGCGCAGCTAAGCTATAATGTCGTGTAGATTAGGTGTATTGAATGCATTTTTTATTTATAATAGTTTCAACTTACAATGGATTTATTGGAATATAACCCCATCGTAAGTCAAGCAGCATCTGTAAAATGGTTACTTCTCAAACTTTATCTTTCTTCAGTAGCACTTGACACAGGTGTTCACCCTGTCTTCACTTCCTTCTTAGGGACTCCTCTGTCCTAAGTACACTGTCCTCACTTCCTTCTTAGGGACTCCTCACTTGCTCAATCATTGCTCTGTCTCCTGCATTAGCTCCTCTTCTCCCATTGTTAAAGTTGGAGTCTTCCAACAATTTGTTCTTGAACCCTTCCCCATCATCACTTCCTCCTTTGTTGACCTCATCCAGACTCTAGACTTTAAATGCCATCTATATTCTGATGACTATTGCCTTGACAGAGCCATTGGTCATAAATTGTCCCCACCCTATTATAACTGATGCCAATTTTGTATTTAAATTTCCCCAGCCGTAAAATTGTTAGAATAATACCTGTGTCCTCTCTCTCACACCGTACACCCAATCTCAGAAAATACTATTGGTTCAAACTTCAGAACACATCCAAACCCCAGTGCCCCTCACAAACTGCACTTAAGTTTAGGCCACCATCATATCTCACTTTGATGACCACAATAGCTCCTCACAAGTTCTCTGCTTCTATCATTTTCCTACTACAATCTATTCTTTTATGACATAAGTAAGGCAATGTCACACTTCTCAAAAGTCTCCAGAGGTTCCCAATGCCACTAGAGAAATAGCCAAATTCCTCCCAGTGGTGTACCATTACCTCTCTAAATTCATCCCCTTGCTCACTTCACATTGGCCTCTTTGCTATTTCTCCAGCACACATGGCATGTGGCCACCTCAGGGACTTTGCACAGGTTCTTTCCTTTTACTGGAATGCATTAATCCTTATTTATTTCATGAGGGTTATTTTGACCACTCAATTTAAAAATTACAGCCAACTCTCCACACTTCTATTCCCTCTGCATTTCCCTTTCTCTTTTCTCTCATCTACATTTTTAAAACATCCATATAATTTAATACTTTCTAACATACTGCATAATTTACTGATTACATTTATTGTCTATTGTCTGTCTTGCCTGGCATATACTAAAGACTAAATATTGGTTCAATAAATGTGGCAAGAATATCTATATTGATAAGCATTATTAAAGATGACAGAATGTACTCTAGCTAATTTGAGGAAAATTATGAGACAGTTCCCTTTATCTTTAGTATAACTGAAGTAAAAGAATGACTTTTTGATAATTCCCAGAAGCACATGGTAAAATTTTCCAGCTAAAAGGGCAGCTGCTGTCAACACTTTGCCTCGTAATTAGAAAGTAGCCTGATAAGGAAGCTGTTGTCACTATTCAAGCCCTACAAGAAAAACAAATCCACTTGCCAGCATTCTTGACAGAATATCCCATCTCTTCACTCATGAATAAACCTAGGTCATAAGCACACCATAGCTGAAAACAATCTGATAAATGTAGCTTTTATCTTTCATTATATTTGTAGGTACCACAGACCCTAAGTGGGTGTGTAATAAGCCAATTGCATTGCTAGTCATAGCCCACCTTGTGGCTACTCAACGTCAGTACACACATGAACTCCCACACTTAACACTTCCAGGTAACAATAGCTACACACCTCACATAAAAGAGTTCATCAAGCATTGCATCTACTGCTGGATGATTGATTAGCTCTCCTCAAACTTAGGCATGCTCCTCTCTCACTAGGCTGTAACTTTTGGGATAAATGATTAAGATCACCACTCTACCATGCTTATAGAAAATTCTGGTGAAAAGAGAGGGAAAGGAGGGAAAGTATCACATTTCTATTACAGCTTCGGTCTCATTATTTGTTATTGGTCTGTTCAGATTCTGGATTTCTTCATGATTAAATCTTGGCAGGTTCTATGTGTCTAGGAATTTATTCATTTCCTCTAGGTTTTCCAATTTATTGGCACCCATCATTGCTCATAGTAGCCTCTAACGATCCTTTCAATTTATGTGGCATCACTTGTAATGTCTCCTTTTTCATTTGTGATTTTTTTGGGGTCTTCTCTCTTTCTTAATCTAGTGAAAGCCTTGTCAATTTTGTTTATCTTTTTTAAGAAACCAACTTTGTGTTTCATTAATCGTTTCTAATGTTTTCTTTGTTTCAATTTCATTTATTTCTTCTCTGATGTCTATTTCTTTTTTCTTCTACTAATTTGGGGTTTGGTTTGCTCTTGCTTTTCTAGTTCTTTTTTTCCTCTTAATTTTACCTTTATTTCATTTTTATTTTTCACATTTTTTTTATTTCAATAGTTTTTGGGGAAACAGGTGGTGTTTGGTTACATGGATAAGTTCTTTAGTGGTGATTACTGAGATATTGGTGCCCCCATCACCTGAGCAATGTACATTGCACCCATTGTGTAGTCTTTTATCCCTCAACCCCCTCCCACGCTTCCCTCCAAGTCCCCAAAGTCCACTGTGTCATTCTTATACCTTTGTCTCCTCATAGCTTAGCTCCCACTTATGAGAACATACAATGGTTGCTTTTCCATTCCTGAGTTACTTCACTTCGAATGATGGTCTCCAACTCCATCCAGATTACTGCGAATGGCATTATTTTGTTACTTTTTATAGCTGAGTAGTATTCCATGATATATATACCAAATTTTTTTATTCACTCATTGACTGATGGGCATTTGGGCTAATTCCGTATTTCTGCAATTGTGAATTGTGCTTCAGTAAACATGCATGCGCAAGTGTCTTTTTCATAGAATGACTTCTTTTCCTCTGGGTAGATATCCAGTAGTGGGATTGCTGGATCAAATGGTAGATCTACTTTTAGTTCTTTAAAGAATTTCCATACTGTTTTCTTTAAGGTGCATTGTTGGGTTATTTATGAAGTTTTTCTACTTTTTTGGTGTAGTTGCTTATCACTATAAACTTTACTCTGAGAACTGCTTTTGCTGTATCCCATAGGTTTTGGTATGTTGTATTTCTATTATATTTATTTCAATAAATTTTTCAACTTCCTTCTTAATTTCTCATTAATTCACTGGTCATTCAGGGGCATGTTGTTTAATTTACATGTGTTCGTATAGTTTCCAAAATTGCTCTGTCATTGATTTCTAGTTTTATTCCATTGTAGTCAGATAAAATGCTTGATATAATTTATTTTTTTTAATTTTTAAGATTTGTTTTATGGACTAATATATATTCTACCCTTGAGAATGATCCATGTGCTGAGGAAAAGAATGTGTATTCTGTAGCTGTTGGATAAAGTATTCTATAAACAGTATTAGGTCCATTTGGTCGATAGTGTAGATTAAGACTGAGGTTTCTTTGTTGATTTTGTTTGGATGGTCTGACCAATGCTGAAAGTGGAGTGTTGAAGTCTCAAGCTATTATTTTATTGGGGTCTATCTCTCTCTTTACCACTAATAATATTTTCTTTATATATGTTGGTGCTCCAGCATTAGGTGCATATACTTTTACAATGATTACATCATCTTATTGAATTGACTCTTTTATCATCATATAATAACATTGTCTCCTTTTATAGTTTTTGTCTTGAAATCTATTTTTTCCAATATAAGTATAGCTACTCCTACTCTCTTTTAGATTCCATTTGCATGGACTATCTTTTCCCATCCCTTTATTTTTAATGTTTATATGTGTGTTTATAGGTGAAGCATATTTCTTGTAGGCAACAGATCATTGGGTCTTATATTTTTATCTCTTCAGCTATTCTACGTCTTTTGATTGGAGAGTTTAGTTTAGTTGCATTCAATGTTATTATTGATTAGTAAGGACTTATTCCTGCCATTTTGTTATTTGTTTTCTTGTTGTTTTGTAGTCTTGCCTTCCTTCTTTCCTTCCTTTCTGTCTTCTTTTTAGTGAAGGTGATTTTCTCTGGTGGTATTCTTTAATTTCTTGATTTTTATTTTTGTCTTGAGGTTACTGTGAGGCTTGCAAATAATATCTTCTAAATGATTATTTTAAACTATGACAACTTAACACTGATTGCATAAACAAACAAGCAAAGAGAAAACTAGTAAAAATTTGACACTTTAGCTTCCTCTCTTGGCTTTTTGACGTTTTGTTGTTTCTAATTTTATATTATTATACTGTCTATGTAATAAAAAGTTGTAATTATTATTTTAATAGGTTTATCTTTTAGTCTTTCTACTCAAGATATGAGTCATTTACATGCCACAATTACAGTATTGTGATATTCTGTGGTTTCTTTGTGTGCTTACTATTACTAGTGAGTTTTGTACCTTCAGATGATTTCTTATTGCTCATTGATGTCCTTTTCTTTAGATTGAAGAACTCCCTTTAGAATTTCTTGTCTGGTGGACAAGTCTGGTGTTCATAAAATCCCTCTGCTCTTGTTCGTCTGAGAAAGTCTTTATTTCTCCTTCATGCTTGAAGTATATTTTCACTGGATATACTGTTGTAGGGTGAAAGGTTTTTTTCCTTCAGCACTGTAAATCTATCATGCAACTCTCTCCTGGCCTGTAAGGTTTCCACTGAAAAGACTGCTGACACACGTATTAGAAGTCCATTGCATGTTATTTATTTCATTTCTCTTGCTGATTTTAGGATCCTTTCTTTATCCTTGACCTTTGAAAATATAAGTGTTAAATGTCTTCAGGTAGTCTTATTTGGATTAAATCTTCTTGGTGTTTTATAACCTTCTTGTACTGGATATTGATATTTTTCTCTAGGTTTGGGGAGTTCTCTCTTATTATCCCTTTGAATGAACTTTCTATCCCATCTCTCTCACCACCTTCTTTTTAAGGCCAATAACACTTAGATTTGCCCTTTTGAGGCTATTTTCTAGATCTCATCAGTGTGCTATATTCTTTTTTTATTCTTTTCTCTTATGTTTCCTCTGGCTGTATATTTTCAAATAGTCTGTCTTCAAGCTCACTAATTCTTTCTTCTGCTTAATGAATTATGCTCTTAAGAGACTCTGATGCATTCTTCCGTATGTCAATTGCATTTTTCAACTCCAGAATTTTTGCTTTACTCTTTTTAATTATTCCCATGTCTTTGTAATATTTGTCTGATAGGATTATGAATCACTTTTCTGTGTTATCTTGAATTTCATTGAGTTTCCTCAAAATAGTTATTTTCAATTCTCTCTCTGAAAGGTCGCATATCTCTGTCTCTGCGTGATTGAACCTTTGGAACCTTATTTAGTTTATTTGGTGAAATCATATTCCTCTGGATGGTCTTGATGCTCATGGATGTTTGTCAGCGTCTGGGCATTGAAGTGTTAGCTATTTATTGTAGTCTTCATAGTCTGGGCTTGTTTGTACCCATCCTTCTTGGAAAGACTTTCCAGGTATTTGAAGGGACCTGGGTGCTGTGATCTAAGTTTTTGGTCACTGCAGCACATTCTGCATTAGAAGACACCACAAGCCCAGTAATGCCGTGGCTCTTGCAGACTCATAGAAGCACTGCCTTGGTAGACTTGGACAAGATCTGAAAGAATTATCTGGATTACCAGAAAGAGACTCTTGTTCTCTTCCCTTACTTTCTCCCAAACACTTGGAGTCACTCTCTATGCTGAGCTGCCTGAGCTAGGAAAAAGGTGACACAAGAACCCCTGTGGCTGCCACCACTGGGATGGCACTGCGTTAACATAAAGCCAGCACAGTACTAGGTCTTGCCCAAGGCCCACAGTAACCACTGCCTAGCCATAACCTATGTTCATTCAAGGCCTTAGGGCTCTACAATCAGGAAGTGGTGAAGCAAGCAAGGCCTGTGTCCTTCCCTTCAGGGAGACAAGTTTTCCCTGATCCTGGGTGGGTCCAGAGATTCCATCCAGAAGCCAGGGCCTAGAGTTGCAACCTTAAGAATCTACCTGGTGCTCTAGTCTAATGCAGCAGAACTGGCACCCAAGCCACAAGACAAAGTCCTTCCCACTCTTCCCTCCTCTTTCCACAAGTAGAAGTGTCTCTCCCCATGGCCACCACTGCTCTAGGCCTATGGAAAGTTCTGCCTGGCTATTGCTGATGTTCATTCAAGGCCCAAAGTCGCTTCAGTCAGCTTGTGGTGAATGCTTCCAGGTCTGAGACTCTCTATTCAGGTTAGTGTGCTCCCCTCTGGCCCAGGGCAGGTTCAGAAATGCCCTCCAAGAGCCAAGTCCTAGAATCAGGAACCCCATGAGCCCACTTGGTATCCCATTGTGGTCGAGTTGGTAACTATGCTTCAAGATGAAGTTAAGTTCCTTTTACTCTCCCCTCTCTTTTTCTTAAGAAGGAGTCTAGAAGAAGGAGTCTTTTCCCATGGTCACATCTGAGAATGTGCTAGGTCACACCTGAATCCAGCATGTCTCTGAGTCTCACTCAAGTCCCATAGTGAGCTCTGTGTGGACACCACTAATGACTATTCAGAGACCAAGGGCTCTTTAGTCAGCAGGTGATGAATCCTTCCAGGACTGGGTCCTTCTCTTCAAGGCTATGGATTCCCTTCTGTCCCAGGGTGTGTCTAGAAATTATTCTGGGGGCCAGGGCCTGGAATGGAGGCACTCTGACTGCTGCCCTATCCTATTGTGGCTGAGCTGGTATTTGAAGTTGCAAGACAAAGTCCTCTCTACTCTTCTCTCTCTTCTCCTTAAGCTGAAGGAAGGAGTCTCTCCTGGAGCTGCAGGTTGCATTACCTGGGGTTTGGGGAGAGGTGGTGCAAGTGCTCCTTTGGCTGCCCTGGCTGGTGTCTCACTGGATTGTGTGCCCCTCTAGCCCACTGGCTCTGAGCCCAGCACAGCACCAAGACTTGCCTAAGAATTGGAGTCCTTGTCGCATAGACTGCCTTTCAAGTTTATTTAGGACCCTGGAGTCCATGTTGCGTAGACTGCCTTTCAAGTTTATTTAGGACCCCAGAGCCCTTCGGCACACAATGACAAGGCTTGCTGGAACTCGGATTCCAACAGCTAGGATGGGTGATTCCCCTCTGGCTAGGGCTGATCTAAATGCTCCTCTGCAGGCACTGGCTGTGTTCTGTCCAGGGTTGCTTTCTGCTGTGACAGGGCAGCAGAGGGTTCCAATGCAAAGTCTCCCAATCACTATGCTTTTCCTCCTCCAAGTGCACAGATTCTCTCTCTGCACAATGTCGCTATTGCTGGGGTCTTGGGGAGGGATTGCGTCAGCAATTCAAGATTATCTTTCCTACCCTCTTCAGTGTCCTTTTCAGCAATATGTAGTTAAAACCAGGTAATATGGTTGTTCATCTGATTTTTGGTGCTTATGAAGGTATTTTCGTGTGTATGGATAGTTGTTCAACTTGCTGTTCCTGCAGGGATGACAACTGGTGGAGACTTCTATTTGGCCATCTTTCTCCTCTTAGTTTTATTTGCCTTGTTTGCATGCACCAACTGAAGGAGGAAATTAGGTCACGTATTTTTGACTCTTCAGTCTATTGTAACATTATATGTTTCAGAGAATGTTCATATTTAGTCTTTATTTTTACTCTAAAGGTGCTTTTCTATCCTACAGTTTTATTTTTAAGAGAGATTTGAGTGCAAGATAACTCTGAGTGTGGTGGGCTAAATAATGTTCCCCAAAACATGTTTATGACTTAATCCCCAGCACCTGTGAGTATATTACTTTACATCATAACAGGGGTTTTGCAGGTGTGATTTCATTAAAGATCAAGAGATGGGGAGATTATCCTGGATTTTCTGGGTGAGCACAATGTGTTCCCAATGCATTCACATGGGTCTTTATAAAGGGAGGCAGAAGGAGATTTTACCACAAAGAGCAATGTCACAACAAAGCAGTGAGAGACAAATCTGGCAAGCCCACAGCTAGCTTTGAAGATGGACACAGGCCATGAACCAAAGAATTCAGGCTACCTCTAGATGCTGGAAAAAAAGGTAAGGAAATAGATTTTCCCTCTGAAGCCTAGGAGAAAATAAAGCCCCACTGATATCTAGATTTTGGACTTCTGATTTTCTGAACTATAAGATAATAAATTTGTTTTATTTAAAATCACTAAGTTTGTGATTTTTTTATAGCAGCAACAGAAACTAATACATTGAGTCCCTAAAAGGAGATAATGGTACAGCATTGCACCTTCCAAAGAACAATGCCCTCTCACGCCAGCTCCAGCAAACACTCATGCCCTCCAGTTTTCTTCTCCCTCAAAGAGCACAATAATCTTTCATTACACTGTTTTATCTACAGTCTTTATTTACTTTCAAATTATTGTTTATTTTTTATATACACTTATTTTTATTGTTCCCTTGTTTTCTTTAGTCTTGGGTTAAGATGGAATGCCTCATCTCTTTTCATATTTAAATAAATGTGTTTTTTTCATTTTACATTTTTTTTGCACTTAGCTTCAGAGTTTTTGAAAACAAGTCAAAATCAGTAGTGTAAGTTAAGCGTATTCATAAGTCTAGCCATTTAGACATTTCATATTTTCAAATTCTACTTTAATAAGTAATACTTATTCTACTGGCTTTATTTTTAAGAAAGTAGCTTAAAGTAAGTTGTATGTAGTTGCCAGGTTCATATATATAGACAATTGCAAAGAAAGATAGGTAGCTAGCCTCCACAGGAGCATAAGAAGTGACTCCACCTGTTTTGTATTTAGCTACAATAGTACTATATTTTCAAAATTAATTTAAATTACAGAATTTTTCCCCGACTTCACCTATACCTACAAACTCAGCTTACAACTTCTCTTAGTTCTCTTCTTTCCATCCCTGCCTTCATGTGTAGCATAAGGATAGTCCTTCCTTTTTATAAGGTGAATAAACCTTATTTCTAAGAGCCATATTCACATTACTGTTGTTTCTCTCTTGAAAAGGTCAGGTCTATTTGTTTGGAAAGTAGTTTTTCACCACTATCTGCTTTACTTAGTTGAGAAAATTTAAAGGGGACTTGTCTCATACAATGCTCAAAGTGTCACTTTACAAGTGTTTCTTATAGAGCTTTTCATGATTTTTTCACCTTCACCTCTAAATTAGCCATCATATTAAAGTGAAACCATCCAACTATTTCCTGTAAGTGAATGAATAATTTGAGTATTTACAATGTGCTAGGCATTTGTCTTATTGTCTTTATATTATTATTTATTTTTAGTAATTTATTTAAGATACACTAAATGTTATTTGTCAGTCACTGGCCTAAGCATTTTACGAATATTAACATAATTCTGAAGTTTCTTTCTATTTATTTATCTCTAATTGGCAAATAATAATTGTGTATATTTATGGGGTAAAATGAATTTTTTTTTTTTTGAGACGGAGTCTCACTCTGTCACCCAGGGAGTGGCGGATCTTGGCTCACTACAACCTCCGCCTTCCAGGTTCAAGCGATTCTTCTGCCTCAGCCTCCTCTCCTGGATTACAGTTGCCCACCACCATGCCCAGCTAATTTTTTGAATTTTTAAGAGACAGGGTTTCACCCTGTTGGCCAGGCTGGTCTTGAACTCCTGACCTCAGGTGATCCACCTGCCCCGGGCTCCCAAAATGCTGGGATTACAGGTGTGAGCCACCATGCCCAGTCAAAATGTGATATTTTGATCTATGTATACATTGCAGAAAAATCAATTTGAAATATCCATCACCTCCCCAACTTATTTTTTTGTGGTGAGAACATTAAAAATCTATTATTTTGGCAATTTTGACACATACATTATTACCTGTGGTCACCATACAGTACAATAGATAATTCCTCCAGTCTAACCGAAACTCTGTGCCCTTCGATCAACATCTCCCCTTTCCACATCCTTCGTCTTCCCCACAGCCTCTGGTAACCACCTTTCTACTTTGTTTCTATGAGATCAACTTTTTAAGATTCCAAACATGAGTGAGATCACGCAGTATTTGTTTTTCTGTACCTAGCTTATTTCACTTAACATAGTGTCCTCCAGTTCTATCCATGTCGTCACAAATGACAAAATTTTTAAACATTTTTAATTCATATAACAAAACCATGAGGTAGGTACTATCAATAAACATGGTTTTACAAATGCAGAATGTAAGAATGTATATAAAGTAGCCAAAAGACACAATCTAGTGAGTGATAGACCTTAGAATGTAACACAGGCAGTCTGTCCCCAAGTCCCTCCTCTTAACCATCACACTCTTCTATTTTGCCAGTAACCAGCATTTCTTACTCTATGGATGCATTACACTATGTAACTCCTAAAACTAGTATATGAAGCAATGTGTCATTCTGGACATTCAGGGATAAGTGCCTGGAACTCAGGGAGCACTAGCTTAAACACAGGAACTATTGGAATGATGTTGTTTTAGTTCACAGAACTGAACCAGAAGAGGGACTCCATCAGTGTCATTTCTCTCTCTCTCTCTCTCTGTCTCTCAATCTGTCTCTCTCTCTTTGTGTGGGACTTCATCCAGATTATAAAGAATATAGACACAGAATTTCTCTAGAATCACATCATTTGGAAACTTGTCCAGAAGACATTTTCCTACCAGCCCCAGCTCTACAAAGAACAAGTCACAGAGAGCTGTACAATTGGGCCCCTGTTTGGGACTCCAGGGCATCCCTGTAGCCAGAATGACAGAATCTCACATTTGGGTAGCCTGAGACAAAAGCCCATTCTTGAAGCCTGGGGGTAAGATGGTGTTTGGCTCCACCCACCAAAACTACATTAGTGGAGTAAGAGTCGTTTGCTCAAAAGAGGGTGTGGGTTGGAAAGGAGACAGAGCCTGTTCTGATTTGGAGAGACTAAATTATTTTTTTATTCTATGAATGAGTGTTATTATTGTCCCACTTACCAGTAAGCTCTAGTAAAACTCTAGTGAGCTTTGAGAAGGTAACTTGTGCAAGGTTATGCAACAAGGAAGGGACTGAATCAGGGTTTAAACTGAAAACAATATCCAGCTTTTAACCATTAGTCAGTTTACAGTAAGAATTCCTCTGTGTAGTATAGTTGTACTTAGGATCACACTGACTGGGGAAGAAATGCATTGTTTCCTGTGCCATTCAAAAGAAGGAAGGGAAACTAAACATGCTGATAATCTACTTTGAGCCACTCACCTTGCTACATGCTTTAACATATGATCTTATCTGTTTCTCAGCTCAATTTTAAGAAGGAGGTATATTTATTTTATTTTTTAAACTAATTGTCAGTTAAGTAACAGGCTCAAGTCCATACGTCCAATTAGATGTAGAACCGTAATTCCAACAAAGATTTATGCCCTCGAAGTAGCTCAAGAGGTTCCCATGCTTTTAACTATTAGGAACCAGTTAAATATTAAAAGAAAAACAGTTAACTAACTTATAGGAAGTATAAATTTCTATTTTGTCATCTTAGGACATGTAAAAACAAACAAAAACAGGAAAGAAGCAGAAAGAAAAAAGGAGAAGGAGATAGAGAAGAGGAGAAGGAGAAGGATGAGAAAGGGAGGAGGAAAAGAAGAAAATACACACGAACACCCTCCCATGTACTGTAACCTTCATTTCATAAAAGGAATCATATATTGTACCAAACACTAAAAAGATCAGAATCTCTGTATAAAGGACAGTTCTTAACATTAATTAATTTCTCTATGTAAGACATTTTTTTTTTTTCACTCAGGACCTTGAAACACTTAAGAAGAGCTTCTTCTGGCACCAAATGCAGGAGGCACTCTGCTGTTCATTCACACCCTGCACACCAAACAAGCAGCGTTGCCTGGAAGTCAGCTCTCCAGAACGCAGGCATCTAAGATGGAAGCACTCTACCACGTCTTCCACAGACGTTCCTCCTCATTGTCAAGGCGAAAATGAATCATTTACAATATTTCCTTACTATTTTTTAAGTTCAATTCAATCTTCAGCTATTTCCCGTTTCTAGTTTAAATTGTTACTTCCATCAAAATAAAATGCCTTCTCAGATATCTTATTGGTATGCACCAAAAAAAAAAGGAAAAAAGGATTTGTGCCACATACTTCAAATAAATATATCTTGGTCATTGATTTGGGAGAATAAAGTATTCTCTTTTGTTTTAATGAAATAAAAGAATCTCATCCATGTTGACTGGCGAGTGCTTTCTATGTGCCTTGAAAAATACAATGTGTAGATTGGTCTGTTTTTGTGATAAGAGTTTATATTAACTCCTATATTGTTATATTACAGGAGAAAACGGTTTTTATTACTAATCATAGGGTTTAGAGGAAGGGATATATGTGTTACGAATCTCCACACATGTTGAAAATAGATATATAAAGTGTTTACTTTGAAGACAGGCTGCACTGATTCACTTAGCTGGAAGTTATAATTGGCATGGTTTGTTGTATGTATTAGTTTGTGAAACATAGTGCATAGTATTGGCTAAGACCATTACCGTGCCTGAAAACTAATCTTGATGGACAAATATTTAGCAATTCTGTGTAGCTTAAACATATTGAGTTTTCGGAGCAGATAATTCCCACAGAATTCTCTCACTTCTAGGGATTTGAAAATATTCACCAAGTGATTTTTGTTTTTCTTTAATAAAAGTGTGTGCATGTACATACACACACATACACACACACACATACATACACACACACACATCTGTCTAACGGTGGTAGATTACACTGTCCTCTAAAGTTCTGGATGGAAGAATTCTCTGCAGTCAAGTCCTAACACTTAACAAGCAAAATGTTAATACTTGACGCTGTTTCCCATTTATGCAGTTAAATAAATGGGCTTACTTGGTCCAGAAGGAAGCTAAACAGTATTCAAGAGTTATAAATGTGATTCTTGCCTCATTTAGTTTGAAAAACCACCTAATAAAAATTAAGAAAATAATAATCTCAGATTTATTTCCACATGCCAAGTTGAATACGGAAACTCATTGAAAACTACTTCTAGAAATAAGTATTGCCAACGACGTAATTAAATAAAACATTATTTATTATAATTTAAATTTAGAATGAAGCTCATAACTGGGCCCTTAACTCATACACAACTCAAGTTATTTGTTACACTGGGATTTCTTTTTGTTTACAAGTGTCATTGTCAAAGATAACAGGGGAATTAAGATCCAAATATGTTATTTTAAATAATTTGTTCTTTTTTTCTGTTGGCAAACATTAACATATGTTGAAAGATACTCTTGAGAAAGCTTCCAAAGGAATATTTACACAGACATTAAAATCATAAAGGCTGTCATTATGGGTAATTTACTGAACTCTGTGACATGAAGATGTTTAAAAGACAGCATACCAGAGACATTTGATTCCACAATTTTTTTTAAATCTAGCTTCAGAAAAAAAATGTAGTACATTTATTTTATTAAATATATATGTCCTGGCTCTTCTTGTAAAATATTAAAATAGTAATTCAGTTTTTACATGTTGGAAATCAGAAAATATTATTACTCCCATCATACTTCAATATCCCTTTCCTACCCTTGTCCCATCCCCATTCTTCAGAGTAACAGAAACCACCAGCAAAAAGCCTTCCTGGAAAGGTGAGATGTTCCTTAATGTATATTCAGTCTATGACCTCTTAGCAAGGTATTTAATCCTTGGTGTAACCTCCAGTAGCATGCTGCCATATTTTATGTTTCTCAAAGTGCCAGAGCACTTAAGAGGTAAGCAAAAGTAGAACTAGAATCCCTAAACTTTTTGTGTTCTATTTCACACAGATAAAATAATGCTTCTGGGCTGGGTATAGTGGTGTGAGCCTGTAGTCAACTCAGGAAGCTGAAGTGGGAGGATTACTTGAGCTCAAGAGTTTGAGTCTAGCCTGGGAAACACAGCAAGACCTCGTCTCTTAAACAATTTTAAAACATAATAATGCTTTTATTGTTGCATGCTAAAAATCAAATGATCACCAAGCTCTATTGTTTCTTGGTCTAACTAGTGTAGATAGTGACAGTAAAAGCAATTACAACATTCTGCCCTGCTCTAAAGCTATGAAGTTTGGGCAAGTTATAGTAAATGCTCTGTACACTCTTATATTTAACTTTTCACATATGCCTCATGCAGCTCCAAGGATGTTTTTGAAATGAGTGATAGTGTCACTTTCATACCTAACATGACAGATTTCCCCAATCTCAGGTATCCTCAAACTAGTGAATATTTATCTACCCATTATCACCCCATTGTCCTTTTTGTTTTCTTACCTGACATCACAGAAGGCAGTGTGTAGAGGAGTGAGAAAGGGTTGTGGATGATTCAACCCACCCTAGCTGTAGTCCTGGCTGTCATTAACTATCATAAGGACCTGCTGTTGCAGGTTGGGTTACCTGGGAAGTTAACTCTGAGACAGATATTTGTGTGCTAGGGGAGGTTTGTCACATTTAGCAAAAAAAATTCAGGATGCCTGGTTAAATTTGAATTTCAGATACACAATACTTTTTTTTTTTTTTTTTTTTTGAGACGGAGTCTCACTCTGTCGCCCAGGCTGGAGTGCAGTGGCACAATCTCGGCTCACTGCAAGCTCCGCCTCCCGGGTTCACGCCATTCTCCTGCCTCAGCCTCTCCGAGTAGCTGGGACTACAGGCGCCCGCCACCACGTCCGGCTAATTTTTTTTTTGTATTTTTAGTAGAGACGGGGTTTCACCGTGGTCTCGATCTCCTGACGTCGTGATCGGCCCGCCTCGGCCTCCCAAAGTGCTGGGATTACAAGCGTGAGCCACCGCGCCCGGCCAACAATAAATTTTTTTATATATTTTATGTCCCATGACATATTTGGGACATGCTTCTCCTAAAAATTATTTGTTTGAAATTCTAATTTAATAGTGTGCTCTGCGTTTTATGTGGCACTCTACTTGGAAGTACTTTCAGGATCAACTACCATGGGAAGTGGAGAAACACTCCACAGAAAAGGAAGTTGCAATTACAGCAAAGGTCTCACTAGGCCCATTCTAGAGGGAGCTCTGGAGACACATGACCCTTCAGAATCATCCCCCATTTGAGAAGGCAGGAGCCAGGTCTTTGGACCCCTTCACAACAGTCATTGAATGCGGGTTGTCCCAGAAGGGGGCATGACCTCATCCAGGTGGCTCTTTTCAGCCAAGGAAACTCTCTGCCGGAATCAGCTGAGAGCAGTTGTCCTATTCAGGGGAAGTAGGGAACCTAATTGGCACATCTCAGCCTTCACTACATTTATCCAGTCTCATCCACTCACTAAAAAAAAAAAAAAAAAAAAAAGGAAAAAAAAGGTAGATGCGATGATGGAATGTCTGGATGCAAAGCTTCAAAGAGAAGGATTTTGTGAAACTGGTATAAACCACAGATTTCATTTAACATCACTGCTGTTGAAGCTATCTTGAAATATGATATATATTCATCAGTGCTTTGAAATTATGGTATTTATTAGACCTGCTAGATCCCTTTATTTAATTCCATTGTAGCAGTCATAGGCCTGGTGACTCATGCCTGTAATCCCAGCACTTTGGGAGGCTGAGGCCGGTGGATCACTTGAGGTCAGGAGTTCGAGACCATCCTGGCCAACATGGTGAAACCCCATCTCTACTAAAACTACAAAAAATTATCCGGGCGTGGTGGCATGCACCTATAATTCCAGCTACTCGGGAGGCTGAGGCAGGAGAATCACTTGAACCCGGGAGGCAGAGGTTGCAGTGAGCTAAGATTGTGCTATTGCACTCCAGCCTGGGCAACAAGAGCAAAACTCCGTTTCAATAATAATAATAATAATAATAATAAAATGCTTTGCATCATAGACGCCTTGAAACTTAGTCCCCTTCCCAGAATAATGTTTTCAAATTAAAAAATACATAAGATTAAAATGAGAAGCATTTATGATAAAGCTATCAATACTTTTAACAATTACATTTGTGATACAATAAAATATAGTCTCCTTTATTAATACATTAAATAAAGGGATCTAGCAGGTCTAATACCATAATTTCAAAGCACTGATGAATATAAATCATATTTCAAGATAGCTTCAACAGCAGTGATGTTAAATGAAATCTGTGGTTTATACCAGTAACCAGTCACAGATGCTAAATTATGGTTAGAGATAAACAAAAATAAAGATATTTTTTCCCATCCAAGATTCTAAACCTCAAGTTGATATAGAAACAATTTACCAAAGATAAAATCCTTGGTGGAAATCAGAAGTAAAAATAAAAAGAAAACCACAGTGGTCAAGAAATTCTAATGAGAATTTCAAATAAAAGAAGTATAAAGAATTGTTCGTAAGAATAACATTGATATCACAATGTAATCAGACAACTACTAAAAGACTGTTTGTATCCTGTGGCAGAAATAGAATCAGAGCATGGTTTTCCACATCTGCCAGAGGTGTATTCTGGTCATCAGTTTCTTCACCTGTAAAACAGAGATAGTCTAGCCTGCCTACCTGATTGTATGATTAGGATTAGAAAAGTGAAATTAATCACTATTAACTTAAAAATATTATTGTACAACAAACATATGATAACATTTTCTGCCCTCTGCAAATATAAAGATGTCACTTTTCACCCTCAAAGTGATCACAACTTAGGGAAACTCAAATAGACATCAACAAACAATGGGGTGAATGTCCTATACCGGAGATAAGAACAGGGCAACAGATACTGCCTGGGCAAAACAGGGCTGATGCTACAGAAAAAACAGGATGGTACTATTGTTTTAAAGAATAAAGATTTGCCAGTTAAAGAATGAGGAATTGAGCTGGAGAGTGAAGAGGAAGGATATTCTAGTCAGACATTAGAAATATTTGCCCCAGTAATTGTCTATCAATCCCGTCTGGTTTGTTCTTTCTAGATTATATGATTCCATTTTTTCTCCCTGAAGAAAAAATAACTCAAGTGGTTTTTAACTGACGTATAGATACAATCCAGTTAACTTTTTCAAGCGCCAAGAAAATATTTATAATAGCCAAATTCTGAGTGAGAAATAAAACAATTAGAAACTAATAATAAGGTATTATTTTGGGACCATATCTACATACTGTTCTTTAGGAAGGAAAACATATAATATGACTATACGTAAATACTTTAATGCAGTAAGAGCATTAGGAAAAAAACCCATTATAGCAGCTTTTTTTGAGTAAATGTAAAATGTTGAAAATCACTTTAGTAAAACAAATAAAATTTCTATAGCAACAGTTATTATGTATACTGACATAAAACCTTATGAATTCTGGTGGAAAAGTCTTTTTTCTTTCCAACACATTTTTTCTTTCAAACACAAATCATCATTAGGCACACAGGAATTAATATGAACTAAAGTTACACATATTTTCCATATTATCTGGGATCTCCATGGGGTTTTAAATTCACCAGGTCAAATGCAAAGTTCAGATATGTTTAGTGCTGTTTTCTCAGAGGCAATACATCTATAAACGTATCATCATATTTGTATCACTTAGTTGACATAACCATTTAAATTGCACAATTTTCTAACAATTATTCATATGTCTCATCATTGTTCATGAATGTTAATCATGTAATGTCTATTTCTAGGTGATATAATCAGAGAAACAAATTCTATCTCTTTCAAAGAAGTCCAGATGCTCTCAAGGCTGCTAAAATTCCAGGACAACTCCCAGTCTTTCTGTGATGTGAGCTCTGTGGCATTTGACTTGCTGCTGATCATTGCTCTTTTGTTTGAAATATTCTATTTTTGGCTCACACAACAGCACTCTATTCTGAGTTTTCCCCAACTTCTCACATTCTTTCTTCCCAGCCTCATTCGTGGATTCTTGGCCTTCTTCTGCAGGTTTCTTAGATCCCAGTGTTGCTGAAGGTTCTATCTTCAGTCCCCAGTCTTCTTAACATCTTACTTTCTACACTCTTCTACTCCTTTTTTTTTTTAAGAGTCAGGGCCTTGCTCTGTTGCTCAGGCTGGAGTGGTGTGCAGTGGTAAGATCATAGTTCACTGCACCATCAAACTTCTGGGCTCAAGCAATTCTTCCACCTCAGCTTCCCAAGGAGCTGGGATTACATGGGTGCCACCATAACAGGATAATTTTTAAACTTTTTGTAGAGATGAAGGTCTCTATGTTTCCAAGGTTGGTCTCCAACACCTGGCCTCAAGTGACCCTCTTGTCTCGCTGGGATTACAGGTGTGAACCACCATACCTGGTTACTTTGCCTATTCTTCTGAGAGGATTAATTCACTCCAAAAGCCTCACTACCTTGTTCCTATGAAAACCACTTTACCCTAAGCTGAAACTCTTATCCTTCTCACCTCATCAGCTCTTTCCCTTTATTTTCTCTGCCAAAGATAATGACAATAATAATTTTTAGATACCCAAACCAAAAATCTTGGAGTCACTTTGACTCTTCATTTTTTACCCACCCACCTGCCAAACTCCAACTGGCCACCAAGCTCTATACCCTGCATCTCCTTCTCACTAGTCTTCAGCACTACTTTTCTTCATTATGACAACAGCACCTCTACCTCCATCCTTGTTCCTTTCAACTCATTCTCCACACTGCAGCCAGAGTGAACCTCCTAAAACATAAAAGGAAACATGTTCCTCCCCTCCTTACTGTCCTTAAAGATAATATCCAACATCTTAGCATAATATGTAAGTTCCTTCACCAACTATCTTCTGCTGCTTCTTCAACCTTTCCTATTATTTTGTATTCTTAATTATTATGGGTATTTGTGAGATGTGTATATTTATGGGGTCCGTGTGATTTTTTGTTTTTTTTGAGATGGAGTCTCGCTCTGTTGTCCAGGCTGGAGTGAAATGGCATGATCTCAGCTCACTGTAACCTCCACCAACCAGGTGCAAGCGATTCTCCTGCCTCAGCCTCCCGAGTAGCTGGGATTACAGATGCCCACCACTATGCCTGGCTAGTTTGTTTTGTATTTTTAGTAGAGACGGGGTTTCACCATAATGACCAAGCTGGTTTCGAACTCCTGACCTCAAGTGATCCGCCTGCCTCTGCTTCTGAAAGTGCTAGGATTACAGGGGTGAGCCACCAAGCCTGACACATGTGATGTTTTGATACAGGCATACAATGTGTCAAAATCACATCAGAATAACTGGAGTATCCATCACCTCAAGCATTTATCCTTTCTTTCTGTTATGAACACACTGATCTCACTTTTTTAGTTATTTAAAAATATACAATAAATGATTATTGATTGTAGTCACCCTGTTGTGTTATCAAATACAACATACTATTTGTTTTATTTAACTATATCTGTGAACCCATTAACCTCTTGTAGGGAGAGGTTTAGGGAACTGATTAAAGAAAAAGATATGCCGAGAAGCAATAGCACACACAAGCTTTACTGGGTGATGGCTGGATGGGTGTGCATGTGGGTGAAGTCCCTAACAGTAGCAGTCTGTCCCAATGAATGGCACAGATGTCCCAACGCAGAGGCAGCAGAGGGCAAAGAAGCCTCTGGGGGCGAGGCACACTGGACCAGGGACTTAGGTGTCTGCTGATATCCACTTGGCAGCACTGTGGGGAGTCTCTGGATCAGAGAGTTCCCAAGGGCAGAAGCAGCCTGGGGCTTAATGGACTGGAGTTTATCGATTGCTTGCAAATGTGGGGTGAGGTTTTGCAGGGTGAGCAAAGAAGGGAAGTTCTAAGTAGCTAAAAATCTGCTTGTTTGTGCTATTTTTGAAATAACTGAATATGGAGAAAATTTGAGTTTAGCACTTGGTGGGCATTTGTGCTAACACTTCTCAGCCTGTGGGGAAGAAATTAACAACTTGGGGTCCATACTCAGAGGCCATCTTTGCCTCATTTATAAAATACTCACACCACTTCCTGACAGAAAATCTCCTTGATTTGCTTACTCAAACTATTTTCACTTTTACACATCTGCATTGTTGCCCAAAACACTCTTAGGGAACTTACTATTCAGTGGAGGAGGAAAAAAGAGTTGGGGGCCACTATAAGAAGAAATAAACTCAATTCATGCTTATATACCCAAAGTGTATTATAAAAACCTTCAATAAACCAGAAAGATTAATGTATTAAACATATTCTGAGTCACGAGGATACCACTAAAGACAGCTCTCCAGGTTAGCACCCAGACAAATATGGATTAGACACCTCATGCAAGATCAATGAGTGCCTACAGCTTGTGGCATGTGTTATTTAATTCTCATATGAGTCATAGGAGCTGGCTATTAGAAGCTTTCTTTTGACAGAGGAGGAAATTGGGGCTCAGGGTAGCAAAGTAACTTGCCGAAAATCACAAAATGAGAAATTGGAAGTGTTGAACTTCACACCCAAATCTATCAGCAAAGCTTTGCTTTCTACCAATACACACTGACCATCAAACACCTATAATTCATTCAACAGGACTTTTTCCCACCCATTCATTCCCTTTCATCAATGAGACTTTCTTGTCCACATCTGCCAAATTCTTAGAAATCCCAGGTATGCTATGAATGTTCGTTTCTACAGACCCTCCCTCAATTGCCAGAACACAAGTACAAGGTGTTCTAGAATCTCAGAAATGTGCAGCAGGGAATAAAGGGAGAGAGTAGAGAGTGGAGTTTTCAAGAATAGCTGTTTGTGACCATTTGCATTAGATATGGTTTGCAAATCATTAATATCAGTAGAATTGAATCCAGCCTAGAAGGTCTTAGAGGTTTAGGAGGCAAGCCCTAACGAAGGCAGTAGGTAGGGCCTTGGTTCCAAGCAATTAGTAAGTTTATGAAGGACCCTGGTCCAACAACAGCAATAATCGTATAAGGCAGTGCTCAGAAGTTAGGCAGGGTTTCAAGCCCCTGATGAGCAATAAGCCACCTATTCCCAGATTGGACAATAATGCAGGAAGAAGGAGAAATGCTAAGGAACTAAAGAGATACCCAGGGCTCATTCCTGGAACTCTGAATTCTAGATCCGGGCTCTATTACAAGGTTGGACTGATTTGGGAATTCAGCTAAGGCTGAGTTTGAAGGTGGAGAGCACTGGTGACTGTATTTGGGGTCACTGAGAAGACAAAGGCAACAGGTAAACCTAAGCCTTACAATAACAATGGAATCTGCCTGTTTTCTTTTTAAATCCAAGCCAGACAAATGAACATCTACTGGCAACATAGACACAGACACAAATAATCATTAATGCATTGCCACATAAATGTTCCCAGTTTAAATCCATACTTGTGGACATTGGGACAATACATAATTTTCTCTCTTCAGAATTCAGAGGCATGTAGATTGATTAATAGAAAGATAACTTTCAGATGATTTCAGAAGTTTCAAGACTAAAGGATAAATTTTCCAAAAATATTGTCACAACATGGTAGTTATTCAATGTTTGAGTAATTGTTTGCCAATGGAAAGCTCATATCTTGAGAAATGTGTGTACAAACAAGTAGAAGAATTAGTTTCTTCATTCATCTGGAAAGCGGGATACTGGTGATATACGGCAGAATATGAAACAATTTGCTCCACAGAGATGCTTTCCATGTTCATTTTCTTGCAAAGCATCTCTAAAAACAGCAAGCTTTTTTTTTCTAGGATACAAAATGATAAATTTATTCTACTTTGGATGTTTACCGTTCAAATATATATAATCTAATTTCATTTGATATAACTATTCTGTAATCACTGATAAGCAATGTCTAACATATTAACTCAGTATTTAGCAACTACTAATTTCCTTGATATGTTTCGTAACTTCTCTTGATTCTAAATAAGATTCTTTTTAAAGATATAATCATATTTCCAAGTTTTGTATTTTCTTAGTAATGTCTAATATTTTGTTCCTATAAATTTACTAATATGTTTTGTTGTCACACCTCAGGGATTAAGTGAGTATCCTCATAAATAAAGCTTAGATTTTAGACTATAAAATTTAACCAATATTACATAGCAGGATTTTGAGAGGTGACAGCATGCTGGCAGTCCTCACAGCCCTCGCTCGCTCTCAGCACCTCCTCTGCCTGGGCTCCCACTTTGGCGGCACTTGAGGAGCCCTTCAGCCCACCGCTGCACTGTGGGAGCCCCTTTCTGGGCTGGCCAAGACCGGAGCCGGCTCCCTCAGCTTGCAGGGAGGTGTGGAGGGAGAGGCGCGAGCAGGAACCGGGGCTGCACGTGGCGCTTGGGGGCCGGGTGGAGTTCCGGGTGGGTGTGGGCTTGGCAGGCCCCACACTCTGAGCAGCCGGCCGGCCCTGCCGGCCCTGGGCAGTGAGGGGCTTAGCACCCAGGCCAGTGGCTACAGAGGGTGTACTGGGTCCCCCGGCAGTGTCAGCCCACCGGCGCTGCGCTTGATTTCTCACGGGACCTTAGCTGCCTTCCCGCGGGGCAGGGCTGGGGACCTGCAGCCCGCCATGCCTGAGCCTCCCACCCGCTCCGTGGGCTCCTGTGCAGCCAGAGCCTCCCCGATGAGCACCACCCCCTGCTCCAGGGCGCCCAGTCCCATTGACCACCCAAGGGCTAAGGAGTGCAGGCACACGGCGGGGGACTGGCTAAGGGCTAAGGAGTGCAGGCGCACGGCGCGGGACTGGCGGGCAGCTCCACCTACAGCCCCAGTGTGGGATCCACTGGGTGAAGCCAGCTGGGCTCCTGAGTCTGGTGGGGACGTGGAGAACTTTATGTCTAGCTCAGGGATTGTAAATACACCAATCGGCACTCTGTATCTAGCTCAAGGTTTGTAAACACACCAATCAGCACCCTGTGTCTAGCTCAGGGTTTGTGAATACACTGATCAACACTCTGTATCTAGCTACTCTGGTGGGGCCTTGGAGAACCTTTGTGTCCACACGCTGTATCTAGCTACCCTGGTGGGGATGTGGAGAACCTGCGTGTCTAGCTCAGGGATTGTGAACACACCAATCAGCGCCCTGTCAAAACAGACCACTCGGCTCTACCAATCAGCAGGATGTGGATGGGGCCAGATAAGAGAGTAAAAGCAGGCTGCCCGAGCCAGCAGTGGCAACCCGCTCCGGTCCCCTTCCACACTGTAGAAGCTTTGTTCTTTTGCTCTTTGCAATAAATCTTGCTACTGCTCACTCTTTGGGTCCACACTGCCTTTATGAGCTGTAACACTCACCACAAAGGTCTGTCTGCAGCTTCACTCCTGAAGCCAGCGAGCCCACAAGCCCACGAGGAGGAAGGAACAACTCCAGACGCGCCGCCTTAAGAGCTGTAACACTCACTGCCAAGGTCTGCAGCTTCACTCCTGAGCCAGCGAGACCACGAACCCACCAGAAGGAAGAAACTCCGAACACGTCTGAACATCAGAAGGAACAAACTCCAGAACTGTAACACTCACCGAGAGGGTCCGCGGCTTCATTCTTCAAGTCAGTGAGACCAAGAACCCACCAATTCCGGACACAGCTTGACACAAACTTTGGTTTGGTCTAAGTTACAGCAGTGTTGTTTTGTTTAAAAATGCCTTCATGAGATATAATTCACATGCCATATAAATCACAAATTTAAAATATACAATTCAGTGGTTTTAACATATTTCAGTATATGTGCAACCATTCCCCCCCAGTTATTTTTAAAACATTTCATCACTTCACAAAGAAACTCCATATCCCTTAGATATCAATCTGCTGTCCTACCACTACCCACCATCCCTAAGCAATCACTAATCTACCTTCAACCTCTGTAGAGTTGCCTATTCTGCAGATTTCTTTCTTTTTTAAAAAAATTATACTTTAAGTTCTGGGGTACATGTGCAGAACGTGCAGGTTTGTTACATAGGTATACACATATCTTGGTGGTTTGCTGCACCCATCAACCCATCATCTACATTAGGTATTTCTCCTAATGCTATCCCTCCCCTAGCCCTCCCATCCCCTGACAGGCCCCTGTGTGTGATGTTCCCCTCCCTGTGTCCCTGTGTTTTTGTCGTTCAACTCCCACTTACAAGTGACAGCATGCGGTGTTTCATTTTCTGTTCCTGTGTTAGTTTGCAAAACAGCAAGCTTTTAAGAGAGACTGTTATAAAAAATGCTGGCTTTCCCTGAAAGTTGAGGGATAAGGGGGCTGGTTTGGTCTCCCACCTGGAGTACAAAAGAAAGGCATTGCGTTAGCCAATTGTCCTGGGGCATTAGAGCAACAAACGACAGCTAAGTTAGAATGTCCTGTACATTTGGGGCTGTGTGAGTTTCTCTAGAGTTGGATGGGAACGCCACAGAAAGAAGCTGGACTGAGTCATCCTGAGTGAGCCTCTGCTAAAGAGGAAGGCCTAGGGGTATGAGAGGATCAAGCAGGAATAATCCGATCCATCAGTAGGAATCCAAGGGCCTTGGAGGAAGATTGCAAGCAATTAACAACAGGAGGCATCTACCATGTCAAAGGAACTGAAAAGGGAGTCCTCAAAAGAATCACAAGAGTCCATAAAAACAGCAAGAAAATATTGTTTTGAGTCAGCGCCTTCCAGAGGACATCAACACCAGATACACCTCACCTAGTAAGACCTTTCTACACCTTATGTCTCCTGCCCCTCCTGCTCTGAACCTGGAAGAGTCACGTGCCCAGCAGAATACTAGAGAATGAGTAGAGCTGAAGACGACGGACAGACAGAAAAGACACTGACTATAGTGACTCCCTTACTGCAGGGGGTCTGAGCCTTCCAAACCTGAAATATACCTGAACTGGGGGAAGAGGTAAATTTGAAACTGCACTCAATGCAGGATAATGTGATTACGGAATTTTTTTTTTCTTTTGTGACAGAGTCTCACTCTGTCACCCAAGCTGGAGTGCAGTGGCGCAATCTCGGCTCACTGTAACCTCTGCCTCCTGGGTTCAAGCGATTCTCCTGCCTCAGCCTCCTGAGTGGTTGGGATTACAGGCATGCACCACCACACCCTGCTAATTTTTGTATTTTTAGTAGAGACAGGGTTTCACCATGTTGGTCAGGCTGGTCTCGAACTCCTGAACTTGTGATCCGCCCACCTCGACTTCCCAAAGTGCTGGGATTACAGGCGTGAGCCACTACGCCTGGCCCGAAGTAGACTTTTTATTGTTTAAGAGTAACTAGAAATATCATGTCACATGGCCAAGATGCAGGTGCTATTTGATGGAGCTTAATGAAATGTGGTGAGAAATAACAGATCTTCTTGTGCCTAGCAACCAACTTGTTCAATAAACTGACAGCATTAAGGATCACAGGCACTCTTTGTCCTATGAAATCAGGAGATTTAGCTGACAGAAGGTCATCACTTTAGCAAACTACAAATGAGAATAAACAGAATCTGCCTTGTCATCTCCTGTAGGTGTATGTTGCTTTCTAGTTATTTCCCCTGTGTTTGCACTAAGCATTTAATAATGTCTTATTATAATGTTCCAGCCTGGTACTACCTGGTAGTGTCTAATTAGTCAGAGCCTTAGAGGACTGGGAACTCATGTCCACTACGTCAGTGATGGCATTAATGGCCTCCAGGAGATGCATCACAGTGGAATAAGAATAAGAACTATGAGGTCCCACTGCCCCACTATAGATGCTAGTTCTTTCCTTTGTTACAAAACTGGAAATATTATATTGATTATTATGTTAGGGAGCCAGGAAAATTCTCAAAGATATTATTAAGGATACATCTTATAGCTGGTCAGTCGTTATGGATAAATGTTTGTAGCTCTCAAAATCTATATGTTGAAATCTTAATGTCCAAGATGATGATAGTAGGATGTGGGGCCTTTGGGAGGTAATTAAATCATAAGAGTAGCGCCCTCATTAATAAGATTAGTGCCTTATAAAAGAGGTCCATGGGAGCTGCCTTTTTTTCTTTCCGCCATGTGAAGATATGAGACATTAGCACTCTGCAAAGCGGAAGAGGGCCTCACTCAGCCTCCAGACCTGTTCTTAGAATCGCCTGTTCTGTAATTCTTTGTTATAGCAGCCCAAAGTGACTAAAACATTGGTTATATTAGAGTAATTCAAGAGTCATCTTTACTTAGAAGCAAAAATATTTGATGTGTTAAATAAAGAAAATGTACATCCAATGTTCTGACACCAGGCAAATTAAAACATGGGAAAGTGCTGAGGATCAAGTGTTCCAGGAACTGGGGGTTGCTGCGGGTATCCCAGCCCTCACTCCACATCATCATGAACAGCAGGATTTTAGATTTACTTTTGTCCCATGTTGCAAACATTTTGCACAATAGTTACACCTGCCAATGTAACTACTAAACAATGACCGTGAGGCACACACTATGGCAAAAGCAAATGAACTATCAGAATGGAGCCATAGATCAGCCAGGCATTGGTGCATCCAGTATTCATACTCCTTTTCTTCTAAAGTCTGTGTGTTTTCTGGATCACCCTTTACACTCCTAAAACTGGTCTCCCACTTCTGAAACCACAATTATTTACAGACTAAAGTCAATGACTTAATTGCCAAAGCTAAGGGCCTTTTCAGTTTTCTTTGCATGTTCTTGTTCTCACATTATAATTAATCATTTTGTGACTATTTGTTAAATGCCTGCCTTCCCACAGGAAAATAGGTGGTTTCATAAGGACATATCACTCTAGCTCATTACTCTACAGGCAGCACCAAACACAATATATACTGCTTAAAAACTAAGCAGATGTGGCCAGGCATTGTGGCTCATGCCTGTAATTCCAGCACTTTGGGAGGATAAGGTGGGCAGATCACCTGAGGTCAGGAGTTCAAGACTAGCCTGGCCAACATGGTTAAAACCTCGTTTCTACTCAAAATACAAAAATTAGCTGGGTGTGGTGATGGGTATCTTTAATCCCAGTTACTTCGGATGCTGAGACAGGAGACTTGCTTGAACCCAGGAAGCAGAGGTTGTAGTGAGCCAAGATAGCACCACTGCACTGCAGCCTGAATGACAGAGCAAGACTTCATCTAAAAAAAAAAAAACTAAAAAGATGCTTGAAAACTAAATTATTAAATAAATAAAATGTATTTAGGAGCTACCTTGTAAAAAGTTTTAGTGCCAAACTTGGATATATACTTTATTAGGCAGTGGGGAAACATTGAAGATTTCTTAGCTTGTGCCTCTTAAGTTTGACAAATGCTAGGATAGTTGTTCTGGTTGAGTGGTACAGAATCATCTGGATGGGAGAAAGGCCAGAGATCTATTCATTACCAACAGAGCCCACAGCAGCAGACAACTGGGCCCCAGTAGCACACAAGTGAATGTCAGTAAGTGCTCAAACAAATAAATCAGAAGCTGGCTTGACCATTTTTGTTTGTTTTGTGTATTTATGCGTGTACTATGCTTCTACCCCACTCCCTGAAGCGACTGTTTAGCTGCCGGAATTGATTAAAATCACAGATAGTTAGAAGTGCATGGCCTGAAGCTGAAATCAGATGGAAGTGGTTTCTGACCTGTCCAGTAGGACCTATTGCTGAGGAAGTCTTAACTGGACTTTAGCTTTGTAAATGTCTAAAAAGGGCCAGAGCAACTGTCCAGTTTCTCTTTCCTGTAATTTTATAATCCTTCAAGTGAAAAGTTGCTAATGTTTCACTCTCTGGACTGGAATGGATGGCAGCCTCTCCAAGCCAGCAAAAAAAATGATCTGGCTGGCAAGACTCTGACCTCAAGCTTGGCTATCCCTTGAGAAACAACCTCAGTTACACAAGAAAAAGATCACACTGTGGGTCCATCTCAATCAGACTATGGCATACTTTTATACCACGAATAAATATCATCATTTTTTCTTGGGATCTCCTGCTCCATTTCTGTAACCCCATCACTTTTAGAAACTCACATGTAATCAATCCAGTGGATTTACTGAAGTTTATCTCATCTCATGAGTCATGAAACCATATTTTATAAACTATATGGAAAAGTGCAGTTGACTTATTTTCAGTCATTCCTGACATATATAACTCAATAAACTGTTCTATTTTTCCCCTAAATTTTATTTCAATAAAGTTGGTTAGCCAAGGACTCCAAATTCAGCATTCTATATCTGAAATACCAAATGAAGTATATTCTATATCCTAATACTTGAAAGTACTAGGATTATTTTTTTAAGAACTAATCTCCTCTCAAAGTCTTAAAATAAGAATTTTCAAAATATGATTTCCACACAAGTTATTAGGACAACATCTATTATATAACCAAAGCAAACATTTAGAGTCAAACATCAGATAACCCTAACAACTCAATATTTATGAGTATTCTTTAAAGATAACTAGGTTAATAACGAGAGATAGGAATTATAGGTGAAAATATACATTAAATGTTAGTCATTAATATTACACTGGTCTTGGTGCTTTGGTGTACACTATATGGGCATACCTTGGAGACACTGCAGATATTCTGGACCACCATGGCAAAGCAAATATCAAAATAAACCACAAACTTTTTGGTGACCCAGTGCACACAAAAGTTATGTTAACATTATACTGTAGTCTATTGAGTGTGCAATAGCATTATATCTAAACAATGTATATACCTTAATTAAAAATACTTTATGGGTACAAATATCATTTATGCTTACTCATATGTAGGAGCTAAAAATGTTGATTTCATGGAGGTAGAGAGTAAAATAATGGTTACCAGAGGCTGGGAAGATAGAAGGGGACTAAAGAGAGTTGGTTAATGGATGCAGACATACAGTTAGATGGAAGAATAAAGTCTAGTGTTTGATAGTACAGTAGGGTGATTATAATTATAGTTAACAAGAATTTATTGTATATATCAATATACAACATCTAGAAGATTTGAAATGCTCCCAACACAAAGAAATGATCAGTGTTCAAGGTAATGGGTATCTAATTGTCCTGATTCGATCATTACACATTGTTTATATGTATCAAAATATCACATGAATCCCATAAATATGTATAATTATGTAACAATAAATTACTGTCAAAAAATATCTTTTTAATTTTGTTTTATAATTTTTAAAAAGAACCTATTGATATGTGTAGGAAAGATGAAGTCCAAGGGGATATATAGGCCACCCACAGCATCACTACTCAATAAATATTTGTTGACTGGAAAAAATACTTTTTTGCTAAAAATTGCTAATGATCATCTGAGCCTTCAGTAGGTTACCCTGTTTTTGCTGGTGGAGTGTCTTGTCTCAGTCTTGATAGCTACTGACTGATCAAAGTAGTGGTTGCTGAAGGCTGTGGTGGTTATGGCAATTTCCTAAAATAGGACAACGATGAAGTTTGCTGTATCAATTGACTCTTCCTTTCATGAAATATTTCTCTGTAGCAAGCATTTGATAGCATTTTACCCACAGTAGAACTTCTTTCAAAATTGGAGTCAGTCTTCTCTAAACCTTCCACAGCTTTATCAACTAAATTTATGTAATAGCCTAAATTTTTTATTGTCGTTTCAACAATGTTCATAACATCTTTACCAGGAGGTAGAGTCCATCTCCAAAAAACATTTTCTGTGATCATCCATAAGAAGCAGCTCCTCATCCACTCAAGTTTTATCATCCATAAAATTTCAGCAATGCAGTCACATCTTCAGGCTCCACTTCTAATTCTAATTCTCTTGATACTTCCCCCAGACATACAATTACTTCCTTCACTGAAGTCTTGAACCCTTCAAAGTCATCTATAAGGGTTGGAATCAACTTTTTCCACATTCCTGTTAATATTATTACTTTGACCTCCTCCCATGAATCATGGATGTTCTTAATAACATCTAGAATGATAAATTCTTTCCAGATGTTTTCAACTTAGTTTGCCCAGATCCATCAGAGGAATCACTATCTCTGACAGCTAGTCTTACAAAATATGTTTCTCAAATAATAAGACTTGAAAGTCAAAATTAGTCGTTGATCCATGGCTTACAGAATGAGTGTTGTGTTGGCAGGCAGAAAAACAACATTAATCTCCTTGTACATCTCCATCAGAGCTCTTGGGTGACCAGGTGCATTGTCAATGAGCAGTAATATTTTTAAAGGAATCTTTTTTGCTGAACACTAGGTCTCAACAGCAGGCTTAAAATATTCAGTAAACCATAAAATAATCAGATATACTGTCATCCAGGCTTTGTTACTCCATTTATAGAGTTCAGGCAGAGTAGTTTAGCAAAATTCTTGAGAGTTCTAGGATTTTCAAAATAAACAATGAGCATTGGCTTCCACTTATAGTCACTGTCTGCATTTGTCTCTAACAAGAGAGTCAGCCTGTCCTTTGAAGCTTGGCATTGATTTCTCCTCTCTAGCTAGCAAAGTCCTAGATGGCATCTTCTTCCAATATACGGGTGTTTGTCAACATTAAAAATCTATGGTTTAGCATAACCACCGTCATCAATGATCTTAGCTAGATTTTCTAGATAATTTGTTGCAGCATCTACATCAGCATTTGCAATTTCACCTTGCATTTTTATGTTGGTTTATATTACATAGATAGTTTAGTTTCCTTTAATTCTATGAACTAATTTCTGCTACCTTCAAACCTTTCTCTTTTTTTTCTATTTTTTTCAAACTTTTATTTTACATTCAGGGGTACATGTGCAAGTTTGTTATATAGGTAAACTGTGTGTCATGGGGTTTAGTGTACAGATTATTTCATTATCCAGGTAATAAGCATAGTACCTGATGGGTAGTTTTTTGATCTTCTCTCTCCTCCCACCCTCCACTCTCAAGTAGGCCCTAGTGTCTGTTGTTCTCTTCTTTGTGTCCATACATACTCACTGTTTAGCTCCCACTTATAAGTGAGAACATGTAGTATATGGTTTTCTGTTCCTCTGTTAGTTTACTTAGGATAATGGTCTCCAGCTCCACCCATGTTGCTGCAAAAGACATGATCTCATTCTCTTTAGTGACTGCATAGTATTCCATAGAGTATATGTGCCACATTTTCTTTATCCAGTCTACTATTGATGAGCATTTAGTTTGATTTCTGCTTTTGCTATTGTGAATAGTGTTCCAAAAACCATACACATAGTAGAATGATTTATATTCCTTGGGATATATGCCCAGTGATGGAATTGCTGAGTCAAATGATAATTCTAAGTTATTTGAGGAATTGTCATGCTGCTTTCCACAATGGCTATACTAATTTAAGTTTCCACCAGCAGTGTATAAGCATTCCCTTTTCTCAGCAATCTCACTAGCATCTGTTATTTTTTGACATTTTAATAATGGCCATTTTGACCAGTGTGAGATGGTATCTCATTATCTCATTATGTTTTTGATTTGCATGTCTCTAATAACTAGTTGAGCATAATAATAAAATATCGAGCATTTTTGTATGCTTGTTGGCCACATGTATGCCTTCTTTTGAAAAGTGTCTGCTCATGTCCTTTGCTCATTTTTTAATGGGCCTGATTTTTTTTTGCATATAAATTTAAGATACTCATAGATTCTGGATATTCGACCTTTGTCAGATGAAGAGTTTGCAGACATATTATCCCATTCTGTAGGTTGTTTGTTTACTCTGTCGATATTTTCTTTTGCTGTGAAGTAGCTATTTAATTAGGTCCCATTTGTCAATTTTTGTTTTTGATGCAATTGCTTTTGGTGTCTTCCTCATGAAATATTTGCCAGGTCCTATGTCCATAACAGTTTTTCCTAGGTTATTTCTGGGGTTTTTATAGTTTTAGGTTTTGCGTTTAAGTCTTTAATCCATCTTGAGTTGATTTTTGTATATGATGTAAGGAAGGGATCTACTTTCAATATTCTGCATATGGCTAGCCAGTTATCCCAGCGCCATTTATTGAATAGGGAACCTTTTCCCCATTGCTTGTTTTTGTCCACTTTGTCAAAGATCAGATCGACGTAGATGTGTGGTGTTACTTCTGTGATCTCTATTCTGTTCTACTGGTCTATCTGTCCATTTTTGTACCAGTACCATGCTGTTTTGATAACTGTAGCCTTGTAGTAAAGTTTGAAGTTGGGTAATGCGATGCCTCCAGCTTTGTTCTTTTTGCTTAGGACTGCCTTGACTATTTGGGCTCTTTTTTAGTTCCAAATGAATTTCAAAATAGTTTTTTTCTAATTCTGTGATGAATGTTATTAGTAGTTTGATAGGAACAGCACTGAATCTATAAATTGCTGTGGGTAGTATGTCCATTTTAACAATATTGATTATTCCTATTCCGATGAGCATGCAATGTTTTTCCATTTGCGTCATCTCTGATTTCTTTCAGCACTGTTTTGTGGTTCTCTTTGTAGAGCTCTTTCACCTCTCTGGTCGACATACCTAGATATTTTATACTTTTTGTGGTTATTGTAAATGGGATTGTCTAATTGATTTGGCTCTCAGCTTGGATATTGTTGATGTATAGGAATGCTACTAATTTTTATACATTAATTTTATATCCTGAAATTTTGCTGAAGTTGTTTATCAGGTCAAGAAACTTTTAGGCAGAGACTATGAGTTTTCTTAGGTATAGAATCATCTTGTCTGCACACAGGAATAGTTTGACTTTCTCTGTTACTATTTGAATGCCTTTCATTTCTTTCTCTTGCCTGATTGCTCTGGCCAGGATTTCCAGTACTATGTTGAATAGGAGTGGTAAGAGACGGCATCCTTGTCTTGTTTTGGTTTTCAGTGGGAATGCTTCCAACTTTTGCCCATTCAGTATGATGCTAGTCATGGGTTTTTCATAGATGGCTCTTCTTATTTTGAAGTATGTTCCTTCAATGCCTAGTTTGTTGAAAGTTTCTAACATGAAGAAATGTTGAATTTTATTGAAAACATTTCTGCATCTATTGACATAATCAGTGGTTTTGTTGTAGTTGTGTTTATGTGATGAATTAAATTTATTTATTTATGTATGTTGAACCAAACTTGCATCCCAGGGATAAAGCCTACTTGATGATGGTGGATTCGCTTTTTGGTGTGCTGCTGGATTCAGTTTGCTAGTATTTTGTTGAGGATTTTTGCATTGACGTTCATAAAGGATATTGGCCTGAAGTTTTCTTTTTTTGTTGTATCTCTGCCAGGTTTTGGTATCAGAAAGATGCTGGCCTCATAGAATAGGGAGGAATGTGTTTTCCTCAATTTCTGATAGAAATGGTATCAGCTCTTCTTTGTATAACTGGTAAAATTCAGCTGTGAATCTGTCTGGTCCTGGGCTTTTTCTTGGTAGGGTTTTTATTACTGATTCAATTTCACAACTCATAATTGGTCTGTTCAGAAGTTCAATTTCTTCCTGGTTCAGTCTTGGGAGGTTGCATGTGTCCAGTAATTTATCCATTTATTCTAGGTTTTCTAGTTCGTGTGCATAGAGGTGTTCACAGTAGTCTCTGAGGGTTTTTTTTGTATTTCTTTGAGATTAGTGGTAACATTCCCTTTGTCATTCTTGATTGTGTTCATTTTAATGTTCCCTCTTTTTTCTTTGTTAGTTTAGCTAGCGGTCTATTTATCTGATTAATTTTTCGAAAGAACAGATTCTTGGTTTCGTTGATGTTTTGTATGGTTTTCACATTTTAATTGACTTCATCTAGCTCTGATTTGGGTTATTTCTTGTCTTCTGCTATCTTTGGGATTGGTTTGCTCTTGGTTCTTTAGGTCATCTAGTTATGATGCTAGGTTGTTAATTTGAGATCTTCAAACTTTTGGGCGTTGATGTTTAGCACTGTAAACTTCCTTATAACACTGCCTGAGTTGTGTCCCAAAGATTCTGGTGTGTTGTTTCTTTGTTTTCATTAGTTTCAAAGAATTTCTTGATTTCTGCCTTAATTTCATTTACCCAAAAGTCATTAAGGAGCAGTTTATTGAAATTCCATGTAATTGTATGGTTTTGAGGGTTTTTTTTAGTATTGATTTCTATTTTTATTGTGCTGTGGTCTGAAAGGATGGTTGGTATGATTTGTTCTTTTTTAACTTACTGAGGATTGTTTTATGTTCAATTGTGTGGTCAATTTTAGAGTATGTGTCATCTGGTAATGAGAAAAATATACATTCAGTTATTTTGTGGTGGAAAGTTCTATAGATGTCTATTAGGTTCATTTGGTCAAGTACAGAGTTTAAGTCCTAAATATCTTGGTTAATTTTCTTCCTCGATGATTTGTCTAATACTGTCAGAGGGATGTTGAAGTCTTCCACCATTATTGTGTGGAAATCTAGGTGTCTTTGCAGGTCTCTGAGAACTTGCTTTATGAATCTGGGTGCTCCTGTGTTGGGTGCTTATATATTTAGAAGAGAGTTAGGTCTTCTTGTTGAATTGAACCTTTTACCATTATGTAATGCCCTTCTTTGTGTGTGTGTGTGTGTGTGTGTTTATTTTTGTTTGTTTAAAGTTTGTTTTATATGAGACTAGGATAGCAACCCCTGTTTTTTTCTGTTTTCCACTTGCTTGGCAGATTTTTCCGCATTCCTTTATTTTGAGCCTATGCTGTCCAAGAGACAGCGTATCATTGTGTCTTGTTTCTTTATCCAGCTTATCACTCTGTGTCTTTTAATTGGGGCATTTAGCACATTTACATTTAAAGCTAATATGATATGATGCTGATTTGATCTTGCCTTCATGTTGTTAGCTGGTTATTGTGCAGACTTGTTTGTGTGGTTGCTTTATAGTGTCAATAGTCTGGTACTTAAATGTGTTTTTGTAATGACTGGCAATGGTCTTTCCTTTCCATACTTAGCACTACTTTCAAGATCTCTCGTAAGGTAGGTCTGGTGGTAATTAATTCCCTCAGCATTTGCTTGTCTGAAAATGACCTTATTTCTCTTTCACTTACGAAGTTTAATTTGGCTGGATATAAAATTATTGGTTAGAAATTCTTTTCTTTAAGAATGCTGAATATAGGCCCCCCAATCTCTTCTGGCTTGTAGGTTTCTACTTGTAGGGTTTAGCCTGATGGGGTTCCCTGACCTGCCCCTTCTCTCTAGCTGTCTTTAACATTTTTGTATTTCATTTTGACCTTGGAGAATCTGATGCTTACATGTCTTGGGCATGGTCTTCTGGTGTAGTATCTCACAGGAGTTCTCTGCATTTCCTGAATTTGAATGTTGGCCTCTCCAGCAAGGTTGGGGAAGTTTTCATGGATGATACCCTGAATATGTTTTCCAAGTTGTTGCTTTCTCCCCTTCTCTTTCAGAGTTGCCAATGAGTTGTAAAATTGATCTCTTTACACAAACCCATATTTCTCAGAGGTTTTGTTCATTCTTTTCTAATTCTTTTTTCTTTATTTTTGTCTAAGTTCACAGAACTAGTCTTTGAGCACTGAGATTCTTTCCTCTGCTTGGCCTATTCTGCTGTTAATATGTATGACTGCATTATGAAATTCTTGTATTATGTTTTTGAGTTGTATCAGATTAGTTTGATTCTTTCTTCTAATGGCCATTTGTCTATCAGGTCCTGTAGCATTTTACTGGAATCCTTAGATTCCTTGAATTGAGTTTTGACTTTCTCTTGCATATTGATCATCTTCATTCCTGTCTATGTTCTGAATTCTATTTCTGTCATTTCAGCCTAGTTAAGAACCCTTGCTGGAACTAGTGCAGTCATTTGGAGAAAAGAAAACACACTGGCTTTTTGAGTTGCCAGAGTCCTTGTGCTCATTCTTTCTCATCTTTGTGGGTTACTGTTTTTTTAACTGTGGTGTAATTTGAGTACAGTTGACTTCTTTTCTGGATGTTTTCAGAGGGCCCAGGCTTTTGTGCCAGTTGTTCACTTGTAGCTGATTCTTGTCCTTGGTTTCATGGGGGTATATCATAAAGTATTTTTGGTGTTGATGTTTTGGGCTGTGATCCAGTAGGTGGCACTTAAATGTAATGGCCAGTAGATAGGCTCTTGTTCAGTCACGTGGCTCCTCCGTATTTCCTCAGGAGTGGAGCTATGCTCCCTCTCAGTGTTCTGAAAGTGAGGACTCCTCTCCCACTTGAATGCTGGCTGCAGATCTTGGCTGGGCATTCCTGAGCTGCATACCACAGTTAGGTGATCTCAGCCAGGCTTTATGTTCCCTCCCCATCCTGGAGGCAGCAGGAGAAAGGACCTTAGAAGTGGTTGTGGCAGAGGGTCTTTCATTTGTCTCTTGGGGCTCCACAACAGAGAGATACAGACCTGCTGTCAATCAGTGTGATCGGCCAAGGATGGGGCAGTTGTGCTATGGGCCCAAGCTAGGGGGCCCTTACCTGGTGATGAGCAGGGGTGGTGGGCGGGATGCAGGAGAGACAGTCTGGCCTCTTCTCCTTAGGGTGGCTGTGGCTTGCTGGATATGTGTTTAAACCATGCAGGGTGTTTGCTTCTTCCCCAGTCTGAGGGCAGCCCGGGCAGCACCACTCCCAGAGCAGCTGCTAGTGGGAACATTCAGCCAGAGGTTGGGGTGGCTACACCGCTGGCCCAATCTCAGGGCTCCACTTGGTGATGAGTGGTGGGGGATAGGGGCTCACAGTAAGGAGAGACTAGGTTCCTCTCAGTATGGTGATTGTGGTGTGCTAGAAGCATGAGTAAAGCCCTCAGGCTCTGTTCCTTCTCCAGTCCTAGGGCAGCCAAAGCAGGCTGCTGCTGCCATGGCAGTGAAAGAGAGGCCATCGGTGGTCTCTGGGAGCCACTCCCCAGGGAAACATAGAGCCACTAGTAGTGGGTATGCTCAGCCAGGCGTAGGCAGCTATTCTGTGGTCCTGAGCTAGGGGGCCTGCCTGGCAACGAGTCAGGGAAGAGAGACTGGGATCCTCTCCATGTGGTGGCTGTGGTGTGCCAGAGGGGCTAGTGTAGCAACCAGGCTCTTTGCTCCTTCCCCAGCTGGAGAGTACCAAGGGCCTTACCACTGCAGCTGTAGTGGGAGGCTGTGGGTTGTCTCTGGTAATTCCCCCTTAGAGAAATGCAAAGCCACCACTGACTGAAGTGTTCCGATGGGGACAGTGGTGCTGAAGTCCTGGGTGGGAGGCCCTGCCCTGTGAGAAGCAGGGGTGAAGACACATATGGAAAACAATCTGGACACTTTTCCATAGCGTGGCTGCACTTTGCTGGGGGTCTGCACCAGACCCTAGTCACTGCCCACCACCGAGAGCCTGAGGGCAACAGGGGCGAAGGCCACAGAGCAGCAAAAATGACAGCCGGCCTCTTTCTCTGGGAGCTCTATCCCAGAGAAGTGAAGATCTGGTACCAGCCTGAGGGCCCAGGCAGGGCTAGTGTGGCCAGGCTAGGGTCAGAGGCTAGTAGGCCTTATCCTGTGAAGATAAGGGGAGGGAAGGCCTGCAGTTCCTCAGTGCTCAGCCCCTTACATGCAGGTGTGTGAGGAAGCCTGACCTACTCCACTGCGAGAGCTGCAGCCACTACTGCCAGGATGCCGGGGGATCCAAGGCTCCCAGGACTCCATGTGTGCCTGAGCGGAGGCTCTGCCCAGACTCCATGTAGCTCTCTGTGTCAGTCTGAAGGCACCCCATAGGGGATTTCCTCCCCAGAGGCATGTACTGGGCACAGGGTTGCAAAGGTCGTGGCAAGGACTCTCACTCACCCATTTCTCCATGGTGAGGGGGACTGCCCTGGCTCCATGCCACTCCACGGCAGGCAGTCATCCAGTCTCCTTCCCACTTCATTGTGTGGGGGTCAAGTTGCTTCCATGATGAATCCCAATGTGTCCACCTGGATGTTCCAGCTGAAGAGCTAGTGTCCACTCACCACTCTTTCTTCTCTCCCTGTGAGCGGCACACACCAGCTGCTTCCAGTCAGCCGACTCCTCTTTCAAACTTTTTTCTGCAGTTTCCTCGCCTCTCTTAGCCTTCATAACATTGAAGAGAGTTAGGGCATGCTCTGGATTAGACTTGGTTTAAGGGAATATTGCGGCTGCTTTAATCTTCTATCCAGCCCACTAAAATTTGATAAGAAAGGCTGCCTTGGCCAGGCACGGTGGCTTATGCCTGTAATCCCAGCACTTTGGGAGGCCAAGGCAGACTGATCAGCTGAGTCCAGGAGTTTGAGACCAACCTGGGTAACATGGTGAAACCCCATCTGTACAAAAAATACAAAAATTAGCGAGGTGTGGTGTCACCTGCCTGTAGTCCCAGCTACTTAAGGGGCTGAGGAGGGAGGGATATTTAAGCCTGGGAGGTCAAGGCTGCAGTGAGCTGTGATTACACCACTGCACTCCAGCCTGGGCCACAGAGTAAGACCCTGTAAAAACAAACAAACAAACAAAAAACACCATGCAGTAGGCTGTTTAGCTTTCTTATTATTTGTGTGTTCACTAGAGGAGGAGCACTTTTAATTTCCATCAGGAACTATTTCTTAGCATTCAGAACTTGGCTATTTGGCACAATAGGCCAAGCTTTCAGCCTTTTTCGCTTTTGACATGCCTTCCTTGCTAAGCTTAATCATTTCTAGCTTCTGACTTAAAGTAAGAGAGGGGTGACTCTTCCATTCACTTGAACATTTTGAGGTTAGTGTAGGGTTATTAACTGGTCTAATTTCAATATTGTATCGCAGGGTATTGGAGAGAAATGGGAATGACCAGTCAGAGGAGCAGTCAGAACACACAGCATTTGTTGATTAAGTTCACTGTCCTAGATGAGCATACTTCATGGTGCACCAAAACAACTACAATAGTAACATCAAAGAGCACTGATCACAGATAACCATAACAGATATAATGATAATGAAAGTGTTTGAAAGATTGTGAGAGTTATCAAATATGATACAAAGACACGTAGTAAGCAAACGCTGTTGGAAAAACAGCACTGATTGATTTGCTAAATGCAAGGTTGCCACAAACCTTCAATTTGTGAAAAATACAATATCTGCAAAGCACAGTAAAATGAAATGTGATACAATGAGGTATGCCTGTAGCTGGGATTTATAGAACTGTCCAACGAGCATGCCTCTGTTGTTCTTCACTATGTCCTCAGTACCTGGTTTAGTGCCTGGCAGGGCACTAACAGATACCTGTTAAATAAAATGTGAGTGAATAAATAAAGGAATGAGTAAATGAGAATGAATGAATCCTTGATTTGATATAAATAACATACAAGCAGTATGAGATAAAGTGTTCTTGTCACATTCTTTACTCAGAGACTATGTTATCTGAAGGTCATGCTTTCTGGATCCCTGAGTGGCCTCATCTAATAGCATGGCCTTAAATAGCACCTATCTGCTGACAACTCCCACTCCAACTGGGCCTCTTTCCTGAACTAGCAGACTTATATATCTAACTATCCACTCAAACACTTCTACTTCAGTGTGTGTATATGTGTGTGCCCTTGTGTGTGCACATTTGTGTATACACTTAATGTATCCAAAACTGAACTCTTGGTTTCTAATTATCCCCCTCAGCCCATCTCTCTCCTGTCTTATTCATATCAGCAAATGATAACTGCACATCACAGACAAAAATCTGGGTGTCATCCACAGCTCCTCTCTCCTTCCCTCACATCCTATATCCAACTTAGCAGCAAATTTTGTTGCTAAGTCCTAAACTATATCCAGAATCCAACAGCTTCTTCCCACTCCAGCTAATCACTAATCCTTTAACACACACAGCATTTATTGAAGCAATTATCTTCTGGTTTGGACCATTGCAAGGGCTGCCAGATGTTCATCTGACTTCCTTTCCCCACCCCCATCCCACATGACAGGGATCCTTGCAGAAACTAACTCAGATCATGTTCTGATCGTACCATTTTCTCCCATTCCTTTCCATCTTACTCTGAATAAAGCCAGAATTCCTTACCATATCCTGCAAAGCCCTACACGATCTGCTCTCTGGCTACTGCTCAGATGCCCCCTACTCCTTCTCTGCCCCTTATTATTCTACCACAGTAACACTGGCCACCTTGCTGCTTTTCAAAGCCACCAAAAATGGTCTGCCTCATGGCCACTGTACTTGCTCTTTTCTCTGGCTGGCACATTGTTCGTCCAGGTGTTAACATAGCTCTTCTCACTAAATTCATGTCTCACCTCATCAGATCATAGCACTGGCTCAAGTCACTCTCAGTCTTTTGACACTGCTTGATTTAAATTCTCATCACTTCACATAACAACATTTGTATGTGCATCATTTGTTTTCTGCTGCTTTGCTGTGAACATAAACTCTGTGTTCACAAGTACTTTTTCTAGAACAATGCCTGATAGGACTCTGTTAATTGAACAAGATCCATGGCACTCTTTCTTATTCATCCTGAATATCTCATGCTTAAATTTGACACAAATCATTGCTCAATAAGGATCTGTTAAATGGCCAGGCACAGTGGCTCATGCTATAATCCTAGCAGTTTGGGAGGCCGAGGCGGGTGGATCAGTTGAGGTCAGGAATTCGAGACCAGCCTGGCCAACGTGGTGAAATCCCGTCTCTCCTAAAAATACAAAGATTAGCTGGGCGTGGTGATGCGTGCCTGTAATTCCAGCAACTCGGAGGGGTTGAGGCAGAAGAATAGCTTGAACCTGGGAAGCAGAGGTTACAGTGAGCTGAGATCACGCCATTGCATTGCAGCCTGGGGGACAAGAGCAAAACTCCGTCCCAAGAAAGAAAGAAAAAAAAAGAGAGAGAGAGAGACGTGTTAAATGAAGCAGTAAATTCATTTTAGAAATAAATCCACTAAGGTGCCGTTAAAGCAATAGGACCAGATGAGATCCCACCGAGCCAGGTCGAGTCCACCTTGCTTGTGCAGGTAGACAGCATAGAGTCCAAGTCTATCTGAATCTTACTTCCAAAAGAGCAATTCCTTCCTTGACAGTATATGGCAGACAGCCCAGATGTATGTCTTGGACAAAGCTATGTTCTCAATTTGTCTTGAAATGGACCAAAATTACAGTGGGTTAATGATTTCTGCAGAATAGTCTGACTTTTTAGGGTCTGGTTTGCTAGCATCCTCCTGACCATAGCTGAAGAGTCATTTCTCATGGAAAAGTAACCTGTCTTGACAAAAAGTGGTGGAAAGTTTTAGTCACTTTATATTATCTACTACTTTCCTGTCTCTGAAGTTCATGCTGCCTTCATCTTACTGAGATCACCTCAAAACACACCAAATTGGTTATTTATGACATCTGTTTGAAATAAGCATTGCATTAAAGACAACTTAAAGAGTAGCCAAGGCCGGGCACGGTGGCTCACGCCTGTAATCTCAGCACTTTGGGAAGCCGAGGCGAGTGGATCACGAGGTCAGGAGATTGAGACCATCCTGGCTAACACGGTGAAACCCTGTCTCTACTAAAAAACAAAAAATTAGACAGGCGTGGTGGTGGGTGCCTGTAGTCCCAGCTACTCAGGAGGCTGAGGCAGGAGAATGGCATGAACCCTTGAGGTGGAGCTTGCAGTGAGCTGAGATCGCACCACTGCACTCCAGCCTGGGTGACAGAGCAAGATTCCGTTAAGAAAAAAAAAAAAAGGTAGCCAAATCCTACTTTCAGGCTACACATGAATGTCTAGGACGCCGACCACTTTCTACCTTCTCTTTTCGTGCTCAGTTACATATTCTAAGCAGCTGTTCTCAGGAAGAGGCTTTCATCTTTAGAAAGAGTTTGTATACAACAAGTATCAACAATAGTAGTAATTATCCTCTGAAATTATTTTTTCCCTGCCCAAAAAGAAGTTCAAGGACCTCCTGCTATCTGAAAATTAAATGTCAATGAAAAAATAAATTTCTGTGAAAAGATAGGCATAATGACCCTCTATAAAATTTATATAGAGTCTTTGTTGTAAGTAATGATCTACACAGTGACATTTTCTTCCTATAAATTGATGTAAGATGGCCTCTCAGGAGAGTTTTTGAGTCTTAACTTTTCCTATAGTGACCTGTGCCATATTGCAAAGCATGTGCCATATCGCAAAGCATGCCATGTCGCAAAGCTGGAGTAGTATCTTATTTTGTCTACAAATTCCCTTGAACCATAAGTTATATGACTGGAAAAAAAGTATTTTTAAAGCACATTAATAATTATCTTTAGATAATTTATGATATCTACCCATTACCACTAGATGTCAAAAACCATTTTTAAGAGTTAGTGGAGGGCAAAAAATGTATCTTCAGCTCCAATTTTTTATATCCTTTTCCTAATACCCTTTAGTGTGCTATAAAGCCATACACACACACAGTCACACAATCACACTCACACAGGTTCACACACTCACATACACACATATACATCCCAGCAGGAGGAGTCCCTCACCTGACCTGGTCTTCTCAGGGACAGGATCTTATGCTCCTCGATGCAGTGATGGTTCAGAAATGGGCGTGTTCTCAAGCAGAACAATCAGAGTCCTTGCCTTGAAGTGATTTATTTCAGACATTAAAACAGAAACGCTCTCCCCTGAGGTGGCTAAGCTGGGAAGAACTACCTGCCCAGTATGTACAGGAGAAGCCCTGTGTGGTTGAAAAGAATGAGGGCTACTCAAGGGAAAATGCAGCTGAGATATAGAACTGAGGGAGAATGGAGAGAGGCAGAATGAGAGTGGGATAAACATTCATGATCCTGAATTAACATGTGCTTGTTTTCAGTTCCATCTCCATTCTTCTTGGGTACAGATGCTCCCACAGTAAGTTGGGTTAGGTCTGTGTTGCCACCAAATACACTATCTTGGACAACTTTAAGTCTCTGAGCTTGTTTCTTTCTCTATAAAATGAATATGTTAAGAAACCTAACTCAGAAAGTCTTATGAATAGTTCAATAAAGTGATATTCATCAACAGCTTAGTCACTTTATATTAGAGAGTCACTAATATTAGTCACTTTATATTATCTACTAACTATTGAGTTATCGCAGGTAATCTATGCTGGATAAATGTTACTTGCCCATTTCATTTACTGAGCCTGATGGCAGAATGGTAGGTCGACATGGAAGTAAAACTGGCAGTTCTTTTTTTTTTTTTTAGAAGGAGTTTCGCTCTCATCACCCAGGCAGGAGTGAAATGGCATGATCTCGGCTCAGTGCAACCTCCACCTCCCGTGTTCAAGCGATTCTCCTACCTCAGCCTCGTAAGTATTGGGACTACAGGCACGTGCCACCACGCCAGGCTAATTTTTTTTTTTTTTTTTTTTTTGTATTTTTAGTAGAGACAGGATTTCACCATGTTGGCCAGGCTGGTCTGGAACTCCTGATATCAGGTGATCCGCCCACCTCGGCCTCCCAAAGTGCTGAGCCATCACACTCAGCCCAAACTGGCAGTTCTTATAAGGTTGTTATTTCTAGAAAAAATGGATGGGGGCTGGGCGCAGTGGCTCACACCTGTAATCCCAGCACTTTGGGAGGCCGAGGCAGGTGGATCATGAGGTCAGGAGTTCGAGACCAGCCTGGCCAACATGGTGAAACCCTGTCTCCACTAAAAATACAAAAATTAGCTGGACATGGTGGTGCGCACCTGTGATCTCAGCTACTGGGGAGGCCGAGGCAAGAGAATGGCTTGAACCCAGGAGGCGGAGGTTGCAGTGAGCCAAGATCATGTCACTGCACTCCAGCCTGGGTGACAAGAAAGACTCCGTCTCAAAAACAACAAAAAAAGGATGGGAAGGCTATGCCATATGGTGTCCAACTGCCCAAATCTGACCAAATCCCAGCCAGGCTATCCTGGGTCGAAACATTTCCAGAACTCTAGAACAGAGAAAATAAAATGGCCTCCTAATACAAAACAATGCACTCACAAAAATTTTCATTTTCTCCTGGAATTTCTTATTATCATATGGATGAGCACCAAAAAAGACACATCCAAACATTTAACTTGGAGACTCCAAATAGGTACCAAAAATGTTTGAAGTGGGAAAGGGGTTAGGAAGCCACTGGGAGAGATAAGAATACCTTTTTCACATTTTTACAATATCTGGGTGAAGCCAGCAACACCATGAAAGTCCACACGCTGGCTGCTGTGTTATCCACATGTGGGCAGCCTTCCCCCAGGCCATGATAGAAACTTTCTGTTCTTCTTTTAACAATAGCTTTTAATCCATGAAAGAAAGAACTCACCAGGTATATGTGTCCTGAAAACTTTGCTAAATAAGGTTATCCATTATTTTGCAGTCTTTTACCAAGTGCTTATTTACTCAACATTTGTTTTTATTGGTATCAGATAATACAAGCAGATAATTTGCATTATATATATAATATATAATCTCAAAAAGGTCTTCCTTAATATCACTGATCTAACCTAAATTAGATGACAAAATTGCTTGCTTCTGACATCGTTTGTTGGTTTTGCCAACTTGAGGGAAGTTGATGTTAACCAATGAATAAATGGTTACTCAAGCCTAGCTAGGGCCATGGGACAATGATGTCCTATAGAAAGTTGGCATCTGAAATTCAGATCAGAGCTTGGCCTTTTCTAGTTTGAGAGAAAAGTCACCTGTTTAAAATTATCATTTATTTAAAATACACAGCGAGGGAAGAAAGTTATAAATTCAAACTTTATAGAATAAGTAATAAAATATTTACCCATATTACTGATTGTCCTACGTATTCATGGATAAAATTAAGAACCAAACTTATGCAGCATATTTGGTTTATCACCTTGAGGACAGGGATGGGTTCTTTGAGGAACAGTGCAGCACTGTGATTAGGCTCCAGACTCCTGGTTTCCAATCCAGTGTGCCATTACTAGCTTTGTGATCTCATGCAGGTTCCTTATGTGCCTCAGTTTCCTCAGGTATAAAGAGGATCATTCTAGAGCCTTCTCACAGTGTCGTTATAAAGAAGAAATTAGATAAAATATGTAAATTACTTAGAACAGTGTCTGCCACACACAAACTGCTACATAATTGTTAACTACTGCTACCACTATCACTTTCATTGCTATCATCATTATTATTTGAGTCCTCCCAAAGCATATACAACCATGTCTATCACATAACAATTGTTCATAAAATATGTGTTGGCTAAATGAATGATGAGTGGAAATTTCAAATCAAAGACACAGCTCTTGTTCTCCATTTGTTATTTTGTGGTGATTGGCTAAGGTGGTATATAAAAAGAACATGAACTTTGGTATCAGATGGACTTGAATTTAAACCTTGAATCAACAGCTCTTATACCCATATGAAAATAATGTGGCCTCTTGAGCCTACGTTTCCACAGGTTGTGACAGTAAGTGCCCAGAACAATGTTTCATTGTAGATGCTTAATTGATGTTTGTTCTCTCTCTGCTACCTCAAACAGTACTTACCAATTGATGAGCAGAGACATTAAAGTTTCTGGTATTTAGAAAAGAAGGAATTCAAGAAATCTGAATGATGCCAAGCTGAAGAAGTCTGGGAAGATTTCTTGGAAAAGCTAACTTGGAAATGAATCACAAATGCTGGAAGGATGTCAACATCATGGAGGTGGGGGTAGGGAGGAATGGTGTCCCAGGAGCAAAGGCTCACAGCAGGAATGGGCACACGGGTGGCCACTTTGGTGGGAAGAGGGAGCTGGGTAAGATTTGGTTAAAGGAGAAGGTAGGCACCATAATAACGTTAGTGAGTTTGAAATTTGAAAGGTTTCTTCAGGAAATAGGAAGTTCCCAGAATCCCTGAGCAGAGATGGGTGTACATGGGTGCTTGCTGTCCATGGGCACAAAGTGGAGGTAAGATTGGCAGAAGGAGACTGCTTGAGGTGATAAGACAATTTTCACATTGTGGAGTGGAAGGGAACCACAGGAATAAGATGCATCATCTCTCAGCAGGGTCAAGCTACTGGGTACAAGCAGAGAGGGAGGAGAAGTAAAATGAAAACATCATTCCATTGTCTTCGGTTTGGATGAAGGACAGGCAGGTAAATAAGAGAAGATTTTCAGAGATCTGAACACTTCTTTGAGACAGAAAATAAGAATTTTCCATATCTGTCCCAAAGACTTGTAAATTCAGAATGCTGGATTTATCATTTGTCTAACAGAGCAGGCTTCCAGTATCTGCACCAAGCAAGATACTAATAATTATAATTATAAAAATACATATTTCTTGGTTTTAACCCAAAATCTCTGAGACAGGTATCAGTCAATTTAGAAAGTTTATTTTGCCAAAGTTAAAGATGCATCCATGAAACAGCCTCAGGAAGGCCTGATGACATGTGCTCAAGGTGGTTGGGAGTACAATTTGCTTTTATACATTTTAGAGAGGTGTGAGACATCAATCAATATGTGTAAGATATACATTGGTTCAGTCCGGTAAGGTGAGACAACTAGAAGTGGAGGCTTCCAGGTTAGATGTAGATAAGAGACAAAACGGTTTCATTCGTTTGAGTCCTTGATCAGCCTTCCACTGAATACACAATTTAGTCTGGCTCAGTGAACCTGCATTTTTATGTAAACAATAGGGCAGAGGAAGCAATCAGATAAGCTTTGTCTCAGGTGAGCCTCAGAGGGATGACTTTGAGTTCTGTCTGTTCTTTGTCCACAAGAAATTTTCTGTGGGCAAATTATGAGGGAGGTATGTATCTTATCTTGTAGGTCTCTTGTTTAGGAATAAAATGAGGGGCAGGTTTGCCTGACATAGCACCCAGCTTCACTTTTCTCTTGGCTTAGTGATTTGGGGGTCCCAAGATTTATTTTTCCTTTCACAGTTTCAAGAAAGAACAAAAATTCAGCCTAAGCAAGTCAGATCTACCTGTTACCAAAAAGCAGTCCAGATCCAGACCCCAAGAGAGAGTTCTTGGATCTTGCACAAGAAAGAATATGGGCGAGTCCATGTTGATAAGTGAAAGCAAGTTTATTAAGAAAGTAAGGGAATGAAGAATGGCTACTCCATAGACAGAGCAGCCCCAAGGGCTGATGATTGCCAATTCTTATGGTTCTTTCTTTATTATATGCTAAACAAGGGGTGGATTATTACCGAGTTTTCTGGAAAAGGGGTAGCCAGTTCCTGGAACTGAGGGTTCCTCCCCTTTTTAGACCATATTAGGTAATTTCCTGAGGTTGCCATGGCATTTGTAAACTGTCATGGCACTAGTGAGAGTGTCTCTTAGCATTATAATTAGCCTGTAATGAGCAGTGAGAACAACCAAAGGTTAGTTTCATCGCCATCTTGGTTTTGGTGGGTGTTGGCTGGCTTCTTTATTGCACACTGTTTTATCAGCAAGATCTTTATGACCTGTATCTCGCGCCAACCTCCTTTCTCATCTTCTGACTTAGAATGCCTAACTTAATAGGAATGCAGCTCAGCAGTTCTCAGCCTTATTTTAAGGCTGAAGAAAGTCCCAGCCCCTATTCAAGATGGAGTTGCTTTGGTTCAAATGTCTCTGACATACCCAATATATTAACTGTAACTATGTCAAGGAAATAATTTTCCTCTTATTACAATCCAAACAAAGAATTTGGATTTTTGAAAGAATTATGAATTACAGCCAAAAGTACAGATATTTCAAGCAGCACAACAGCTTGTATAAATAAGTACCATCTACCATAATACAAAGGTTTTGCAATCATTTATTCATCACAGATTTAATATTCCAATTTCTTGAGAAAAGCTGGAGAGATTGGCCCTGACACAAGCCAGACAGATGGAAAGTACTCATCCTAATCTCTGTTTGCCCCAAGTTATCTCAATCACTAGTGCTTTAATTCATTTTTCAAGAAAATCCAGACCCTGCTTTATAATTCATTCAACCAACATCAAATGTCAGGCACTTAGTGGGAGGTAGCAGTCCATGTTGCATGGACACAACCTCTGCTTTCCAAGAGTCTCTGATTCATTCAAATCTTAAACAACAACTTAGTTGTTTAATAAAGGCTCTTCAACATAAAGAAAGTAAACTGGGGATAACAAGGGCTTTCCTGATTTGCAGGGCATACAGTATTCTTTGTTTCTTTAGCGCTACTAAGGCAATTTGCGAACTTGAACAAGCTAAACTGATTCTCTGTTTTCAAAAGTAATTACTTCACTGTTCTCTTTACCTCTTTAAATTGCATCTGTTAAGTCCATAAGTTTAATACCTTGAAAAAATAATTATTCATTTAAGCCTTCAGATAATTTCTTTACATTTTTAGCTAGCATACTGACAGAGAAAATGAGGTATACTACTTACTAAGTTCTGGATTCTCAGAAGCCTCAATATTAGAAATTTATAAATAACAGCTTCAATCTAGCTATTTGTTGTAAATCAAAAACTATGAAGAAAAAGTATAACAGTATATGTGTATACCTTATACGGCATATGTGTCACCTTTTATTTGCAAGCCATTGACTACTGTTACCACTCTAAACCAATTTTATGTCTTGGAAGATAGGGAAATGAAATGATCAATGGTTCCCACAAACATGAAAACTGTCAGTTTACAGTGTTAACATTAATTTAGATAATCATTATAATCATTTACTGAATTAACATGCGCCAGTCACTACATGCTTTCCATGCAATATCTCAATTCTCACAAAAACCCTGAGGGGAGGAAAAAAAAAAAGAAATATCATTATCTACATTTTGCAGGGGAGCAAACTTAAGCTCAATAAGATCAAATAACTTGCCCACGGTGACACAGCTTGTAAAAGCCTGAACCAAGATTCAGTCTTAGGCTGCCTGATTCCAAAGCCCTTATACCATAGATACACTGCCTCTGTCATAACATTTCTATGATTCCACTAATCACAAAACACAACTCAGGCAAGATGGAGCACTTGATTCTAATTAGGGAGACAAGGGGATTCTATGACTTCCCCTGGGAGCTATCTGTAAGGTTAAAATTTTGAAGTGTATCAGGTTGGACTACCCAGAAATTATTTAACTCAGTAAACAAAACTATAGTAAGTTCTGGTAAACAAATCTTTCAGCAAAAACACAAGTTTCCTAAGTAAGCCTGCATTCATCTGACCCAGAGCATAGTTTCACAATTGTGTCCACTGGTCTTGACTTTCAAACCCATTAAGAGCCTTCTCATCACAAAATGGGAATATGTGTGATATATATTCAGGTTCTTCAGTAGAACTTTTGTAAAAATACATGGAAAAATGTTCTGACTATATAGCAAATATGTTTTTTAAAAAATATGTTATGCAAAAAAAGTATCCAGTTAAAATACGTAGTTCTCTCAAAAAGATCATATCTAAAATTTTATCTTATATATTCATGAGGTTCAGAGATTGATGTGGCTTCTGGTTTCCTTTGCTTTCATAAAATTACCATATAGTCAATGTTTGGATAAGATAAAGAGAGTTTATTCACAGTCCTATAACTCAGATTGATATCAAACTCTGCTATTCTTACTTTAGTTGCAGTCCCAAACCACTGAACTCCCTTTCAAGGACAGTAAACCATGCCACCAAATACCCAAAGGGACATCAAAAGTTTGGAAAGAGAAATCAAAAAGCTTAAAGGGTTTTTTGCCATCCACAAACAGTCTGTATGGTACACAAAGATTTGCATCAAAAATAAATGCTGACATTTGAGAATAGTGGTTTAGTATTTGTCAAAAATGTAGCCCTGGCAAAACCACGGGTAAGCCTCACAGACTCTGAGAATGCTAACATTCCCAGATGGAGAAAAATGTAGCTATTTCCCTGATTTTGTTTTCTATAAGGTTTGAATAGTTCGTGAGTTACACATCTAAACTTTACACATCTAAAGGAGGAGGAAGTACTGTATAGCTGCAATTTGTGGGCATTGATACAGGCAACTTAAAGAATAATTTAAACTTCTTGTTTCCTGAAATTTAAGACACTGTGTTATTAACTTGCTGCTTTGCTGATCAGGATCATTATACATTAAGTAGTGTTGACCTCTATTAAACTGGTAGAATTATTAACATTTACAGGTTCTCTCATTGCCCAGATACATTTATCCAGATGTTTAGACATTTTTCTCCATCACCCACCCTTGCTCCCCAACCAACCTCCAATTTGTCCGACTTGCATCAGTTTACTGAGACACTTGAATGAAAAGTTCTCCAGAACTAGAAATAGATATTTGTAGATATTTTTCTTCCTAGTAAGGAAATTGGTTTTCTGATGACAAGAAAATCATTTCTACTTAATGGAGTTTTTTCCCTCAAGGAATTTTAAATAAATAACACTTAAAGCCACATTTAGTCTGAAATTTTTCATTCAGTCATCTTCCAGTCTGGGTGAGTCATGACAGAAAAAAAATATGTCCTCCACCAACTTATGCAGACAATTTCTTCAGAATAAGCATGACCTAGATTTCAGGAGGTCAAGTAACTAGGAGGTAAAGTAACTAATCAATATATTAGAGAAGAAAGTCAAATATACAATTGTTAAACTACTTTGTGTCATCTGTCTTTGTGACATAGGTCTTAATTAGACTTTTCAAAACATTTGAAAATTTTAGATAATAATGAATTAGAAAGCTACCAGAAAGCAAATACAGATCACAAATTACTCTTTTCCAAAAGACACAATAATGGAACAGCCGCCCAAAGTTGAATGCCAAACACATTTAGTACTAACATTCAAAACTCCAAATATCAGATGGTAATATAATCCCATATCCGCATACTATCATAACAACCAAAAATGATAGACTCATTTAAAATAAAAGTCTGGTAGGAAAGTTTACACAGGTGCAAAAAAAAAAAAAAAGCATTTGCAATATGTATAGTGCATCTTAATCATATTTTATTTAAAATAAATATTCTGCTTGGGGCCTCATGAAAAACTAGAAAGATTTTGTTACCACATCATGTTGAAATAATGTAAATCCTTCGAGAGTGAGGAATATTTCTTATTTACGTGGCTGCCACCAGAGGACCTAGCACAGTGCCTGCCTCCCAGGACAATGCAAACCACTTGCCCCTATCACATAGGGAGTTCAAGTGCAAATGTGTAGGCCTCACCTCTTATATCTTAAAACAGAAACTTTTGAGTAGATCACAGAAACCTGCACTTTTAATAAGTTCTCCAAGTATTTCTTATGGACACTGAAGTTTAATAACTACCAACAGAAAAGTTACTCAGTAAGTGTTTGATAATTTTGGGACACCAATGTATAGAATCTTGAAGAACCACAGTCAAACTTTCTATTGGAAAAATGGTGTCTGGGCACTAAGCCCAGTCTCCCCCCTCAAAGAGACTGATAATACTGTCACCAGGCTTTTCATTCTTGCTTTTACTGGTTAATATCAAAACTTCAAATCACATCTGCCCCACATCCCAAACCCTGGCACTAGGCCCTCTGGAACCGCCTTTTTTTTCAGAATTTTTTTCAGAATTTTCAGAAATTTTTTTTGGAATTTCTGAAATTTTCAAAATTTTTCAGAATTTTTTTTGGAATTCTCTGTATCTTTTCTTAGCTTTCCCCTCTCCCTCGTGTCCTTAACTTGTCTGATGATACTCATTTCCCCTGCAAGCCTTATAAGTGAGTGCTCACACTAAGTACCTCAGCATGCAGAGGAATGTTGGTGCTGTGGACTAAAGGTTGTGTCCTGCCCAAAATTCATATGCTGAACTCTAAACCCCAAGGTGATGGTAGTTGGAGATGTAGCCTTTAGAAGGTAACTGGGTCATAAGGGTGGAACACTTATAAATAGAATTCGTGCCCTTATAAGAAGGGACAGGAGAGAGATGGTGTCTCTCTTCAACATGTGAGGATACAGCAAGGTGTCTGTCTGTAACCAGGAAGAGAAACCTCGCCAGGAACTTAAGTCACCAGCACCTTGATATAGGGCTTCTCAGCCTTGAGAACTGTAAGGATTAAATTTCTATTGTTTAAGCCACCCAGTCTATGGGTTTTTTTGCTGTAGTAGCTAGGGCTGACTAAGACAGTTTGTATCCTACTCTTTCCCCACTACCACTTACAGACCAATAAGAAGGGTGATGCAGTAAGCCAGGTGAGAGCTCATGGCAACTGAGAATGGAATGTGTGGCATTGAAGATAGTGAGAAGTGCTTAGCCTTGAGATATCTGGTATACTGGTACTCTTGAAGACTTAGAGTTTTCTTTGATCTCTGTGTCTCCTCCTTAAGCAAGCTCATCGAAGTCCATGACTTCAGTTACCGCATACATACACATGGATGGCTCACATTTTCATTTATGTTCTCCACTGATGCCTCTTACTTGATATTCAGTCCCTTATAATCAATTGTCTACTTGGCATCTCCATTTAATTTTCTCAAAAACATCTCAAAATCAACAGTTCAAAAGCTGAAGTTATAATCTCCTCCAAAGTTTAACACACCCCTAACCTGAACAGTAGCCTGTTCCTCTTCCAGTGTTTCTCATCTCAGAAACAGTACCCCCGTCCATCCAGTTACATGAGCCACACACCTAAAAGTCATTCTGGACTACCCCTCTCCCCTTATCATATAGTCTGTCAGTGAGGCTGTCTATTTGCCTCGTAAGTATTGTATCAATAGACTCTTCTGCATCTCCATCCCTTTGTTCTGGTCCAAGCCACCATTTTCTCTTGAAATTGCCCACTGGTTAGCTTCCCCACAAATCACTTTTATTCCTCCTCCTCTCCTCTCCACAATAATGCAACAGTCATATTAACAAATGCCAATGGCTTCTTATTGATTTTATGATGAAAACCAAAGATTTGGATAGGATTACAACATGCTCTGGTCGTCTGTCCCTCTCCATACATATTTCCTAAAGTGCTTCCCTTAAACCCAGGCCACAAGGACATCTGGTAGGGTGCTCATTTTAGAAGTTTCCACATATCACAAACACACACATCTACAAGCACACACATGTGCATGCATGCACGTAGAAACTATGTTAAAAAGCACCTGAAGCTTTTATCAGTAGAATAGGCACCTAGCCAGACACACTGCAACCCATATCCTTAAACATCTTCTCTGAGACTAACACTCTTAAGGCCCCGGGAACATTTCTCCACATCTCTTCCACTATGTTTTCAAAACAAAAGGCAATGGCTCCAATGCCATCACTGCCAATTGCAGGAACAAGACACCAAGAGTGGTGGAGGACTTTGGGCAAGTTACTTAAACACGCTGAAATTTGACATGTCATTAAAAACGACAATAAACATACCTGCTTCATAAAGTTGTTTACAATAACATAAACGCTGCACATGGCAATTCAATAAATAGTGAAAGATAATGTTGATCCTTAACATGATCATGATTTCCCAGGTCCCACCACATTTAATGCTCCACTTATTTTTCCAAGTTGTCAGAACAGTCTGCCTGGAAATGAAATCATAGCGTGCAATTACCCTGGCAAACTTTTGTTTTGCTGACGGAATTTTTTTAAAACATGAGAACTACAATGAACCGGTACAGCTGAATTTTAATTATGGAAGAAATATTTTATTAAGTGAATCTATCGTGCTGACATACAAATTGATCTTGCACTACACTGCCTCCCTTGACCACTCATTTATAACTTAAAACTCTTTAATACTCTCCTATTTATCTACAGATAGCATTTGAAAAACACATCAGAAAATCACATTTGAAATTACATTCCATGTGGAGTGCTTATTATTGATGGCCATAACTTTTACTATACAGATCTTCAAATGTGATTCTAATTTTGTGTGGCTATAGATGTGTTTCCAACACTCTGGCTCTCAGTGCCTTGACCACCTTCTCCACCAATGGCCTTCTCCTCTACTCCACTTCAACCACTCACTCACATGGCCATAGCCTCAAACTTGTCATTACCAATGTTTGCAGACCTAGCATATCTCAATTTCTAGCCATCTCTCTCCTTTCTTCTCAATCTCCAACATCTTGTCACCTATCCACACACTCAACTGATAATTTTATTTCCTATTTCTCTAAAAACTAGAAGCAGCCCTTGATCTTCTTCTCAATAGAGCAGCCACATTGGTCTAATTAAAATGTTAATCAGATTGTGTCATTTATCTCTTTAGAACCCCCCCACCCCACCACCCCCAATGACTTTCCATCATGCTCAGTAGAAAAGGTATGGCCTACAATGGCCTAAGAGTAGAATAAAAAAGGAGCACCATTGATAACTACATCAGAACAATACACATTAGTCAGAAATTTGGGCAAAGTGAGAAGTGAATTTCACCTATGTGGATTTGGATCTTATGACCTACTAGTTTTCCCTTGTTTACCCTACTACAGCTGCATGGTGCTTCTCACTGTTTCTTGAATACACCTAGGCATGCTTCAGCCTAGGCCCTTTTCACCACTATTCTCTTTGCCTTAAACATTCTTCTCCAAGATACTCTGTCAGTCTGCTTCCTCACCTTTGAGTCCTTACCTTTGTCAGTGAAGTCAGGTGTCCCCTTGATCCACTGTCTAAAACTACCACATAGCTAATCTCTATCCTTCTCCAGCTTCATTTTTCTCTTTGGCCATTGTTACTATCTAACAGACTATATATTTTACTTATTCGTTTTGTTATTATCTGTGTTCCAATATAGGCACTCAAATATATACACTCCCTATAGGCAGGGATTTGGGAAAGGAGCTCCCTCAATAGACATTTACCTTTGAGTCTCACAGAGGTTGACCAAAGTTATTCAGTTCAAGTAGCCTCACTTCTCCAATATGGTCCATCTCACAAGAAACAAGACTTTCAGCATTTGGAATGTGGACTGGTTAGGTAAATAGAAAGAGCAAGGAAAGCACTCAAGGAAAAAGGATATACTTACTCATGACAGGAGAAAAGGAAGGTGAGAAAAAAGAGAGAACCTTGGGGGCTGGCATAGGAGAGAAGCCTCATAGAGAGGGAAATGGCTCTTAAGCTTGGCCTTGAAGAAAATGGAACTGGAAGGAATGAGGAGGAACAAGAAATTTCTGAGCAGGGAGGAAAAGTTGGCAAAGCAGGAAGACAGAAATGATGATGGTATCTTAGTTTGGATTATCCCTCAAGCCGACCTGGGGGGAGGACAACTTATTTCCATGTAATTCCAGGAAGCACAAGTGGGGAAGGAGGGAAAATGACACAGAAAAGGGACAGAAACTAATCAAGTGTATGACAATGATTGGGTAACCGCTATGGGCACTGTAGCTCAATTCTCCTGGAGAATCTAACACATTCTATTAGCTTTCTATAGCTGCTGTAACAAATTACTACAAACTTAGCAGTGTAATTCGACAGAAATTTATTATCGTATAGTTTTGGAAGTCAGAAGTGCAAAAATGGGTCCAACAAAGCTAAAATCAAGGCATCAACAAAGCTGTGTTCCTTCAGGAGCTTCTATGGGAAAAGCTGTTTCCTGGCCTTTTCCAGCTTCTAGGGATTGCCCACATTCCTTGACTTGCTGCCCCTTCATTAACGGCCTCACTCCACTTCCATCATTACATCTCTTCCTTATAAGTCCCCTTGTGATTACACTGAGACCACCAAGATAATTCTCCCCATCTCAAAATTCTTAATTCAGTCATATCAGTCATCAAAGTCCCTTTTGATATGTAAGGTAACTTAGTCACAGGTTTGCGGGTTAGCACGTGGGTATCTTTGGGTGACCATTATTCTGCCTACTTAGATACCATGTGGAAAACACTTCAGAACCATTCTCCCACCACCACAAGGATGGGAAACTTGGGGCACATGACTCTAATTTCTAGCCCAGACGATTGGTTGCAGGTTGCCTTGGGCTGTACCTGCATACAGCTGAGCAAATTCACAGATATAGGAGATAGTCGCAGGCAGAGAAGAAGGCACCAGGAATGGGATGCTGCCAGTGGTCAGAAATTGTTCCAAGGGCAGGGCACCACTGTACCTGGTAGCCACGATGCAAACAGAGGTTAAATAGGGAGTATGTGTGGAGAAACCATAGGAATAGTATTGAACATATAAGATTGGCACAGATGATTCAGTGCCCCAAAAGCCAAACAATTGACATTAGGGAAACGTGAGTTTTTAAGAGAGGTGATGAAGGCAGTATTTTAGGGAGATCTATCTCACAGGAGAATACTGAGAGCCCAATACAAATAATGCTCTAATAATCCAGAAGTAAGATGATGAAATGCTATGACTCAAAGTATAGACCCAAGAATTGAACGGAAGCAGCAAAGACAAAAAAATAAATAAAGGTCTCGGTACTAAAAATAGGATTAAAGGAGAAAGAAAAATCAATCATAAGTTTTCTACCTTAAAACGCTGAAATAATAGTATCTATAGGGTGTTGAGAATGAAAATTATTTTGAAAGAATAGATTGGTTCAATTTCAGGTTCATTAAATTTGAGATAAGGTGATGATAGTATACCCAAATTGAGCTGTCAAGTCATAAAAATTTTTCTAAATATCCCTTATCTACACATTTCTAATTAAATTAGAAATCTTATTCAAAACAACAAAGATCATTACCATTTTATTTCATGGGTAGATGGGAAAATATTGTAAGACTTCTCATTATTCCATTTCCATTAATATATTTCCAAGCAGCTCTCCAAATTCATTATATCCCTTTTATTACACATTTAATAGGAAAGTAGACTTTCTTGAACCCAGAGTTTCAGACTTCTTGTTACAGTATTATTAAGATACTCTACAGACAAACAAGAAAAGCAGAACTGTGTATTGAAAATTCTATTGGTCTTGGAGTTCAAACATCTGGATCTCAGCCTTACCTAGCCCTTACAGCACCTGACTGCAAACTTGGGTGAGTCACTTAAGTGATTTGAGTGTTTGTTTTATTGTTTGATACTGAGGGAGCTGGAATGTATTACTTCTAATGTTTCTCCCGGCCCAAGAAGCCTCAGCTGTCAGCAGACAAACTGCCAAATTCATCACCGATTTGGTCAAATTCTAATCACTCTAATATCATACACATGTTATCTGAGTATATTATTGAACTGTCTATTTTTTAAAGCCAAAGTAAAAAGAGTTACTGAATGCTGTGAATTGGAACTACTGCAAAGCAACCTGCATTACTTTTATTAACAATGTCTTCTATTTGGTAGCACTTTATAGCAATCTTTTATATATTTTTCCTTTACTTTATCTTAAAAGCTACTTCATCTGCATGTTAACATTTGTCTCATTTTACAATTCAGAAAACTGAGGCTCAGGCAATTGCCCACGATTAAACAACCAGTGACAGAGTCTGAACTCAAACTCAGCACTGACACCAAGTCGAATAGTATTTTTATAACACTAAAATATTTCTCAATATGCCAGACATGTAATGTCTAAATATAATTTGAGACTTTAAGATAGAGATTTATTTAAATATAGTTTACTTACTGACATAGAAGTCTTATATTTTGTAATTACTACTTGCTGTATTGTAGAGTACACAGCATTATATTTTTAAGAGTTTACATCATTTATGTGTCTATCTGGAGAAGGAGACTCTCAGGATAGAAAACATGTTTATCTGTATCTACCATGTGGCCTGGCACAAAGCAGGTTCTAAATAGATTTGAGGTATGAACGTAGTGAATTTAAACAGCATATCCATGGAGTATTGTATTTCTGTTTAATACTTGTAATTGCTGTCTACTGTCTTTATTATATGAAAGATGTTAAAAGTTACTGTACATTTTCATAAGGTACTTATTTAAACTGTCATACAAAAAAACCTGTAAGTCAGAGAGTAGATAAATCCACCATAATTGGTGAAGTCTTTAAAAATACTCTCCTAGTAATTTATTGAACCATGAGACAAAAAAGATAAGAATATAAAAGATCTGAATCTATCAGTTTTACATAATAACCTTTTTATTCATTCAACAACTACAAAATGCACATTTTTATCAAGTACACATAGAATGTTCACCAAGTTTGAAATCTGTTTGGCTACAAAATAATTCCTAATAAGTTTTAAAAGATTGAAATTTATAGAGCTTGCTCTCTGATCACAAGATTTAACCAGAAATTCTGAATGAAAAGATATCCACAGGAAATGAAATAGTATGTGAAGAGATATCTGCATTTTCATGTTTATTGCAGCATTGTTCACAATAGCCAGCATATGGACTCAACCCAAGTGTCCATCAGTGAATAAGTTGATAAGTAAAAGGTGGTATATATTCACAATGGAATACTATTCAGCCATAAAAAGAAGGAAATCTTGCCATTTGTTACAGAATGGCTGGAACATTTGGGGAGGGGATTTGGGATGTTGGTCAAAGGACACAAAATTTCAATTAGATAGGAGGAATAAGTTCAAAATATCTGTTATGCAACAGGGTGACTATAGTTAATAGCAATATATTGTATTCTTTAAAAATGCCAAGATAGTGCATATTAAGTATTCCCACCACAAAAGTGATAACTATATGAGGTAAAGCATATGTTAATTAGCTAGATTTAGTCATTCCAAAATGTGTATATATTTCAAAACATCATGTTGTACATGACAAATACATATATTTTATGTGAATTTTTAAAAAATATATACACATGTACACATGCATCTGGGGAATCCCCCATTTAGAATTTTTAAAAAACAACTTATAAATAACCCATAAATAAAAAACAAATCACAGATGGAATAATAAAATATTTTTAATTGAATGACAATTTAAAAAATTGTGTGTGTTTGTAAACTTGTGAGTACTACTAAATCAGAGTATAGAAAAAAAACTGATAGATTTGTTTATTTTGTAAAGATGAGAGGTTCAAAATCAATTATCTATGTGTCTCCCTACAGAAATTAGAAAACAATAAGCAAATTAAACCTGAATTAAGCAGAAAGAAAATAAGGGAGGACTCAATGAAACAGAAAACAAACTATGGAGAAAATTCACAAAGATAAATGTTAGCTCTTTGAATCTAAGACCTTTGAAAGATTAATGAGGAAGAAAAGAGAGAGAAAACACAACTTACAGATAATACAATGAAAGAGAGGTTTTCCCGACCGCTTCTATAGATATTACAAATATAATGAGTATTATTAGCAACATTAAGCCAGCAAATTTAAAGGCATTGAGATCAGAATAAAAGAAAGAAAACTGACTCAATTTGAAGATGATATAAAACTCTCAGGAGTTAAAAGAGAAACTGCTAAAACTAACAAGTGAATTAATAACATTGTAAGATACAAGGTTAACATACAAAATATAATTACAGTCCTATATACCAACAGCAAAGGTTTGGAAAATAAATTTAAAACAATTTTTTAACACGTGGTAAAAAAAATTGAGAATAAATTTAACAAAATACACACAAAACCTCCACAAAAACTATTTCTGAAAGAAATTAAAAATTAAATAAAAGGAGAAATATATACATGTTTATTGATTGAGACACAATATTGTTAGGATGTTAATTCTTCTTAAATTGATTTATAGATTTAGTACAATCTCAATACTAACACAAGATAATTTTTTAATATACTTTGATAAGATGCTCCTAAAATTTATACGGAAATGCATAGCCAAAACAATCTTGTAAAAGAACACATCTGGAGGACTTATGGGTCTTCACTTGGAGATTTATTACAAATCTATGGTAATGAAAATACTTTGATATTGGTACAAGGATAGGCAAATGGAGAATAAAGTCCAGAAAGATACCCACACTTAGCCAATTGATTTTTGACAAAGGGACTAACGCAATTAAATGGAGAAAGGAAAATCTTCTAACTGATGAAATATAAAGAAGTCTATGTCATATGGGAAAAAAGAAACCCTCAACTCCTACTTACACCATACACAAAAATCAATTTGAGATAGATCGTAGACCTAACTGAAAATTCAAAAACGTAAAGCTTGTAGAAGAAAAGATAGGATAATAGCATTACTACCTACCAGTAGGAAAAGATCTAGATTAGACACAGAAAATAATAAGAAAAAAGGAAAATATTGACATATTGGACTTCATCAAAATTAAATATCTGCTCATCAAAATGAAATATCTGCTCCTTAAAAGAAATTGTTAAAAAAATGAACAAGCAACCACCACTGGGAGAAAATATTCACAAAACATATATCTGATCATGGACCCATATCCAGAATATATTAAGAATTCTTAGAATCCAAAGTTTTAAAAGACAACTCAGTTTTTTTAAATGAGCAAAAATGTGAACACTTTACAAGGAAAGATGTACAATAGTCATCAAGCTCACAAAAGTGCTCAACATCATTAATTCATCATCAGAATATTCCAACTAAAGTTACAATAAAATACCATTTATAGCCACTAGAATAACTAAAACTAAATAGACTGAAAATATCAAGTGATGCATATGATGCAGATACAATTTGAACTCTCATTCATTGCTGATGAGAATGTAAATGGTACAACCCCTTTGGACAAGTGTTCCTCAGTTTCCTGTAAAGTTAAATATTCACCCCTACTACAACTCAGCACTTCATTTCTGGGTATTTATTAAACAGAAATTTTAAAATATCTGTTCACACAAAGACTGGTACACAAATATTTACAATAGTTTTATTCATTATAGCCCCCAAATGAAAAAACTCAAATGTCCATTAACAGGAAAACAGATAAATTATAATATATTCACAAATGGAATACTATTCAGCAACCAAACAGAACTATTATAATAAAACATGAATAAATCTTACAGATATTGTGCTGTGCTAAAGGATTTGAATATGGTAGAGTACATATAGACGAAGTTCCAGAACAGGAAAAATTAATCTATGGCCAATAAAATCAGGAAAACAATAATTAAATGAAAGGCAAGGGTATTGACTCAGAAGGGGCTTCAGGCAACTTTCTGAGATGGTGAAACTACTCTGTATCTTGCAGATGTGTGTGCTTCGCATCAGTGAACGCATTTGTCCAAATTTGTTGTATTTTACACTGAATTTTGTGCATTTTATGGTATATAATTTTACCTTCAAAAAATTTTGCAAACAAATTTTGAACTCTTTTTGGAGACTGGCTTTTCACAGTAGTGTGGGTTAGCAATTCTGAAACTATTTTCTAGGCATTCTAGTCTAGAAGGGTGTATTAGGGCTCCCAAGATAAACAGAACCAATAGGATGTATGTAGATATAGATACAGACAATAGATGGATATAGATATAGACACAGATATGAAGATATAGATGTAGATATGAATACAGAAAAAAGAGCGATTTATTTTAAGGAGTTAGCTCACATGATGATGGGGGCTGGCAAGTCTAAAATCTACAGAGCAGGCTGGCAAGCTGGAGACCCAGGGAACCGTCGATGCTGCAGGCTGGAATACAAAGGCAGTCTGAAAGTGGAATTCCCTTTTCCAAGAGGGATCTCAGTCAGATGAGTCCCACCCACCACATGCAGAGTAATCTGCTTTACTCAAAGCCTACTGATTTGACTGTTAATCACACCTAAAATATCTTCACAGGAATATCCAGACTGTTGACCATATAACTGGTTATCATATTCTGGTCAAGTTGACATATAAAACTAACCATCACAAAGGGATTTACAACTATGAAAATGGAGAAGTTTAAAATATATCCTGTGATATTGAATTGGAATTGGAAGTATCAGTATGAATGCATGGTTTCTACTGAATAGATACAGACATAAATATAGATAGAGCTGCATGTACACCCACATTCACACACGCACATTTCCTGCCCCTGTTTGCTGACAAAGCTTAGGAACAAGGACAGGCCAGTAGTAGTAACCACACCTAGCACTGAGATTTTAGTTTCTGAATACCATTTTACACTAAACGGCACCAAAGCTCCCTAGAGAAAAGGCTGATTCTAGGTCTGGGACAAGGAGGGCATAAATTAGCCTAGAATATCTGACTTACAGTACAAGAAAGTACTCAAAAAGTTGTGTAGACATAACAAAAGGACACAGAGACCAGTGTGAAGAGGCTCCTACCAGACAATGAAAAAATTCTGGAACAATGAATAAATGGAGGAGAAGAAAACATCCTTTGAGTAGTGGAATGCTACTCTAATACCAGAAGTAACAAGGAGAAACACATCCATGAATGCTAAAATCAGTGAATGAAAATTTTACAGAGCATCATTTACATGTTATCAGTGTATCTCCCCACAAGTTACTTGTTAAATCAAAAGGAAAATTATTTTACAATGGAGAGACCTGGCTGACATAACCTTAATGATAAGCAGTTTTGGACCAAGCCAACATTAATTCCTGACATGATGCACTCAGAAGGACATGAATCATTGCTGTGGTATTTCTGCTGAAATGGATAGCTTTAATATAATCATGAAAAACTGTCCCACAAATCCAAATTGAAGGTCATACTACAAAACAGCTAGTCCATAATCTTTAAAAAATATCAGTCAAAACAGTCAAAAACGACTCACAAACTGTTCTAGCTTAAAGCTGGCTAAAAACCAAAGGCCATGCATGATTGAATTGCTTCATTACTAATTTAGTATTAGGTGGATCCCAGATCAGGGAAAGAAATAGCTATAAAGGAAATTATTGGGACAACTGATAGAATTTAAATATGGGCTGTGTACTAGATAATACTATTGTACCAATGAAAAAGCACATGGTTTCAATAATTATACAATGATAAGGTAAGAAAATCCTCTAATTATAGCAAGTATACAAGAAGAATTATTGTAAAAGGGTACAATATCTCCAGCTTATCCTAAAATGGTTAAGAAAATAAACTATGATCACATATATAAATATACGTGTAAATATAAATATTAAAAATACAAATAAATTATACATGTATATTATAAACATATAACTTATGAATTTATAAATCCATAATTAACAAATTTAAATTATATATATTCATATAAATTTTACAAATACACATAAATATAAATGATAAAGCAAATGAAATAAATGTAAATAATTGGTAAACATAGATTAAAGAATATCCAGGGTACTTTTACTGTTCTAGCAACTTTTCCTTAAATTTACATATAAAACTAAAAACAAATCAAATAAAAACTCTAAAACTACCAAAAAAAAGCCTACAGAATTTTTTTAATTAGTATGATGTTTCTTATGCACAGAAAAATACTTATCACAAAAAGGGTGTTCAATATATATTTATTAAAGGTTGAATGAATAAAACTATCTTCTTACAAATATAAAAGCTCTTTGTAAGTTGGGAAAAAAGTATGAAACAGTAAAGGTTTTATTAAGAATTTGAGATCCAATCTTTACAATTCATACCACATTTTTCAGTCCCCAGATAATCATATCACAATACACGCCATGCAAATATTTTTACCTGATTGGACAAATTCGAGCACAAAGATAAACAAGAAGTCAACCTATCCCCAAAATCATTTTGGCTTTTCTTCCCAGTGGATTTAAAGATAGGTTAAAAGACTAACCATACAGTCACTTTCTACTTCAACCTGAACGTAACAAATTGGCTCTCAACTCTTTAACTCTCATGGAGCATGCAACTTTTCTTTTGTGTAAAATATTGAACATCTATTCGATAAGGTTTTGGGATGCCTTTCAGAATAGGATAACATAACATATTTTCTGTTTCCCATATGATCCATCCGTCATTTTTATTGCTTGATGCAGCATGTGACTAAATTTGTAAGAAATCCATTTCACAATTACACCATCCAGACCACTTGGGTCAGAGTAAAAATCTGTCTTCATGAAGGTTTATAAGTTGTTAAAAATGAACATCTGAGAATTTGAATAATGATGTACAGTAATTTTTATTACAATTTGATCACTATAAACACTAGAAAAAGTTTATTAAAATCATCTTATTTATATTTTGAAGGAATGATAACAGAAAAACAAAAATATTATTTAGTGAGAAAAACATTCTTCCAATATCAGCAAAGCTATCAAGATTTTTATAAACAACGGGTAAGCCTATCCAAATCTAGGCAATTTGAGAGCAAAACAAATATTGAAACTATGGCTCTGTTTAAGGAAGGAAGCAATGTGAGAGATGCTGGCAATAGTTTTCGATGGTTTATTATATGCTAGAGACTACATTCAATATGAATATGCAGATAAGAAGACCCTATCACAGTATACAAGCAGGAAATACTACAAGGAACATTGGAAGAAACCTAACCTCACTTGAGGCGGCACACCTCAATAATTCAGTGAAGATGTCCAATAGGCAGCTAATTATGCCCAAGCTGAGTTCTGAAGGCTCAGTGAAAGCTATCCAGATAAAGAAAGCAAGGGAATGTATTTCTGGGAAAGGGAGCAGCAAAAATGAAGGCAACAGGGTAGGCAAAGACATGCATGCTTGGAAAACTGCAAAGAGTTCGATAAGCCTGGAGCAAAAGTTGACAGCGAGTGTGATGACAAATCAGACTGAATAGTTTATCATGGACTTGGGTATAAAAAGGCTAGAATGCCATGGTAAGACAGCATGGATTTTGGATGACATCCAAACAACTATGGAAAACCAATAGGGAAATTTTAACTGAGGGGGTGATGTAATCTTATTTTTAAGAGAACATTTATTCCAACGGATTTTAAGTGCAGTCAGACAGTCATCAATTCAATGTAGATATCTCGAAGGCCTGATTAAGTTGATGATTGAGGAGAATAACATGGAAAAGCACTTCTTTTTCCTTCTCTCCACATTTCCCATCAACAACACATAAAATACAAACACCACCAAAAAAGTATGGAAGGTGGCTTCAGACCTCCTCTCCACCATTCCACCAACCCACCTGCTCACTCTGCTCCCAGGAGGAGAACTGATTGACACAACGGACAGCACGGGGGAAAGGAAACGGCTCCACTGTGCAGGCTTTGCCTCTGGTTGCCTTTGAGGACAGACCTGCGCGAAGGAGAGGTCATTGCCCTTCTCCACCGGAGTCCGCCACACACTAACAAACCCGTGTCAGAGTCCAGGGACTGCCTCTCAGAGGCAAGTCAGCAGGCCCATGTCTTCTTAGAGATCCCTGTTCTCAGGGTTTCTCCTCAGGGGTGTGAGGTGAGTTCCTGTTCCCTGTGCTGTCTGCTACATAGTCTGGGCTGTACCATGGTTTCCCCAGATTAATCCTGAGATTCAAACCTGGGTAAAGCAGTGGGAAGCCTCATTTTGACCATCAATTCAGGCTTCATTTTCCAACCCAGTTTTAGCAATAATGAAGGTAATAATCTTTATCAGACTTCCACGTCTAATTCTGGTTTAGTATTCAGAATCAGAAAGAGAATTTCCAACAATAGGGAGAGGAAGATAGAGTTCATAGAACTATAGATGAGTATAAGGTGGAGATAAAGAAAAGGATAAAAGAGTCAAAGGTGGCCCCTGCATACAACACTTTGTCAACAGCTTCTCCACCGTAGTCACGGAGAGCTGAAATTCAGAGAAAAAGCAGTGATTCATCCAGCTTGGAAAAGAAATTTTTCTCTAATATGCTATCCTTGGTCTGAGTGTACTCAGGCAGAAATGCCTTGGCAGGACATTCGAGGAAAGCAGGAATGCCAGAATATACATCTTCAGCCCACAGCACTAACAGGAGGCAAGCAGAGGGGAAACGGTTTTATTAATACCATGTAGTTACTGCTTTCCTTGCAGGTAGGCTGAGACCTCGGACCTCAAATTAGGGACTCAACCAGCAGTGATTCACATTTCTGAGAAAAGTGCTGGTAAGACATTAAGTGACATTCAAAACAAATTTGCTATTTAAGGTAAAATTAAATAAGTGTCACTGACATCTCAAATTATGCCTATATGTGTAATGCATTCTATTTTTCCTTTCTCGACATTACGATTTGAAATCTACACAGAGCCAAAATCCAATACTCCATCATCCATTGACTAATATATTTTCCAGCCCCTTCTAGGCCTGTTTCCTCATGTTGTGAAATTTAAAACTATCCAAAGAAAATGTGTGCTGTGATTGACAAATTTCTCAGATAACTTGCCACTTCATTATTTTTTGGTGTATAATAATATTGAGAATTAGGGCAGATGTTGTAATATATGAACTGAAATCAATATAGCATTTTGGTAGAGTATGGAATTTCATGTTATCCTAATACATCCTCAGGGATCAAGCTTTTTAAAAGATTAATGCTTGAAGAACTGAGTAAAAACAATAAATTCATGTCTTTAATATATTAAATATTAATAAACAGTACCACACAAAAATTTGATTGCAATATTGACTGAAAGACATTAACGTGTTACATCCTACTGTTTTATAGCCTGGAATATCATTAATTTAAGAAGAACTTATTCAAATTAGTTCTTGCTACTACTAACATAAAGAAATTTGTTACATAGTCTATTTTTTACATAAATGAACACTTTGTTTTGTCTTTCCCAGGAGAGTAGGCATAAAGAGTGATGTGTTTCCACTTGGCAGTATTTCTTTTTTTTTTTAAAAGAGGATTGGCTCACTTGATACGCTGCCCTCAAACAATATTTGTTGAATAAATGAATGAATGAATGATGATCACATGTGATCCTGATTCATCGATACAGAGAGGAAGAGAGGCAGTTTAGGCAAAAAAGGTAAAATAAAATTTCTTTTTAACAAACAAAAATTCTACTATTTAAAAAGGGAAAGTGAAAAGTAGAAAACCAGAAAAGAGTATCACTCAAGAGCTATTTTTTAATTCAGCTACACACCACCACGACGCACCTGCCCTCCACTCTGTCCACACACACACACACACACACACACACACAGAGGCTATCCCATCTATATCAACCCTCAGATAAAGCTAAAGGGGGGTCATAAGGAAAACTCTGGAAGCATAAAGAGCAGGAAATTTTTATCAGTGCTTTTTTTCCATTCCACAATACATTGTCCTAGTTATCGCTCTTTATTTCAAAGAAAAATAATTGTCAATCAAGAGCCCTTGGTATTCAGGAAAGCGGTGTTTGTAGAACACATCAAGTTTCTTAGAGTAAAACATAAGTTGGGAATCTGGAAAACACACATTTTCTAAATTCCTAATAATATATTCATATGGAAAACTTACTTTCACATTAATAATACTCTAACCCAATTGACTCCACTAAGAAACAGAGACTACCAGGTTTATAATTTGGATAAATAGTAAGCTACTTGTATCAAATTTACAGAAGTTCGACATCATAGATGCTTCAGAAAATTTCTCACATTTGGAATGGTAGACTAAAACGGCTATACTAGCTCTTAGCTGTACTACAACTCAAAAGAAATCCTGCACTAGGCTTGGTTAACACAGTGTTCCATCCAAAAAAAAAAAAAAAATTCCTCAAAAAGTACAAATAATCTCATAAATAAGGCAAATAATCACAAACAGGCAAATAATCTCATAAATACGTCATCAATAATATTCTGGTTGTCTGAATCACATTTGCAATGGTTTAGATTTATCATTAAAGAACGGAATTGACATTGAAACGTAAAACATATAGTAAAATTAACAAATATTGTATCATCATGTGTGTATCTTGCTAATAGCTGGTTAATAAGTAGGACAAAGTTCTTAAAAAACATCTACTAAGTTTTGTTAGTATTATGCCTGAGTACTTGGATTAGAAGTGATATCTTTTTTCTTATCTGCACTATTCAAATTTATTTTTATAATACAAAATTTTAAAAAAATTATATTCATGTTCATGATATATGGTAATCACTTGCTAGTTGAAGATAAAAAACTAGATTCACGCCGGGCGCGGTGGCTCACGCTTGTAATCCCAGCACTTTGGGAGGCCGAGGCGGGCGGATCACGAGGTCAGGAGATCGAGACCACGGTGAAACCCCGTCTCTACTAAAAA
>NW_026652279.1:83656045-83662740 GCF_009828535.3 Hylobates moloch
AACTTGGTATTTCTTAGCTGTGGGTTTCATTCAACTTTTAATTTTCTGTGTATAACAGAAGGAGCAACTCAGTGAGGATGTGCAGCTCCAACTTTTCTCCTACTGACTTTCTGCTCCTTTTGGAAAATCCCATCTGCAGAAGAAAACAGCAATTTGACAATTTGATTGAATGTGCTCCTGCATGTAACCTAGAAAGGACTTCAGGGATGAACTCCGGATTGTAGTTCATGGCGGTAATTTTGTCAGCTTTCATGCTTATAAAACTACGACATTATTTTCTTAATTAGTAATTTCAAACAGTTTTCATGTATTGAGTTTAATGGTTCCCTCACTGTCAACACCAGGATGTTGAAGCAAGATCAGTTTCCTTTTGCTCCTTTCTTTTCCTCTCCTACCCCCTTATAATATCCAATAACTAATCAAAGTAGTTAGGCCTCTGTTATTCCAAGGAAAGTCTTCAAACTCTAACTACTCTTTCCACAGCTGGATGAAGCTAGCCAGGTAGGTAACAAGTTTATATTTTCCAGTGTATCTTTATTTCCACACAGACAACCACCCTTCTCTGTGGATGTGAGTCTGAGGTGGGATTTCCCTGTCATCTCTGCGAAAGAGTAATGAGAGAAGCTGAGGCCCAGGAAAATGAAGCAACTTGGCAAGACGTCCCAGGTTCATTCTCTTCAGCCATGACCATCCCCACAGCTGACGGCTCTCTATGGGTAATAGCTTGCGGAGTGAGTCCTGCGTTCCTGAATGTCCAACGAACAAGGTCATAAGGAAGATGGTGGAGCTGGAATTAGCTGGAATTAGCCTGGGAGTATACGTACTTCAGGTCTCCTTCTTCCATTTAATTGGCTAAGCACTAAACTCATTCCAGCCAATAATCAACCACCACACAAGCTCTAGGGCTTCACGACCAGAAATGAACACCCACCAGAACAAGAAATCAGAGGTTTCCCTCAGCCTCTCTTACTTCCTTTTTAAATATCAAGATAATTCATGTGTGCCCGGTGAAATGGCTCACACCTGTAATCCCAACAATTTAGGAGGCCGAGGCAGGAGAACTGCTTGAGGCCAGGAGTTGGATACCAGCTTGGGCAGCATAGTGAGACCCCTTTTCTACACACACACACAAATGACAGGAAGATCCCTTGAACCAGGAGTTCCAGGACTGCAGTGAGCTATGATCATGCCAGTGGACTCTAGACTGGGCAAGAGAGTGGACTTTGTGTCAAAATGAAGAAGAAGAAAAGAAGAAGAAGAAGAGGAGGAAGAGGAAGAGGGGGAGGAAGAGGAAGAGAAAGTAGAGAAGAAGAAGAAGGAGGAGGAGGAGCAGAAGAAGAAGAAGAAGAGGAAGAGGAAGAAGAGGAGGAGGAAGAGAAAGTAGAGAAGAAGAAGGAGGAGGAGCAGAAGCAGAAGAAGAAGAAGAGGAAGAGGAAGAGGAGGAGGAAGAGGAAGTAGAGAAGAAGGAGGAGGAGGAGGAGGAGCAGAAGCAGAAGAAGAAGAAGAGGAAGAGGAAGAAGAAGAAGAAGAGGAGGAGGAGGAAGAGAAAGTAAAGAAGAAGAAGGAGAAGAAGAAGAAGGAGGAGGAGGAGCAGAAGAAGAAGAAGAAGAAGAAGAAGAAGAAGAAGAAGAAGAAGAAGAAGAAGAAGAAGAAGAAGAAAAGAAGAAGAAGAAGAAGAAGAAGAAGAAGAAGAAGAAGAAGAAGAATAATTCATGCGCTTAGCTTTAAAAGATAGTATTACAAAACTTATAAAAAAAAAAAAAGAGTCCTTTCTACCATACCCACCCTTTTAGACCTCCCAGGGCTTTCTCCAGAGGAAACCAATTTCAATTCCTTTTAGCTGTTTCTTCTGGTATCCGTCTCTATATTTCTAAATGACAGACTTACATATCTATTTTTGACTTGACAGTTTCAAACATTATTGATCATTTTCCTCCTATGAAGGACGGAGATTTACCTGTTTTGTATTCCCACAAACTTGCTGTCTCACTCCTCTTCTACCACCCCCCTCTCAATATCACTCCCCTCAATATCACAAATGTTAAAGCAATGGTCATAGCTCACATTAATAGGACTTAAATATTATCCACAACTGATTCACATCATGTACTAAAATTTTGTTCCTCTTAGAATTGCCAATTTTTGCACTTTTCTTGTTCTCTATACATCTAACACTAATTCTTACCCAAGTTATTTTAAAGGACTAGTAAAAAAAAAAAAAAGCTCCTTTAATACAATCAAACATCCTAGTCAAACGGTTCCAACTTCTCTTTCTTTGCTGCATGTCTCCAGGAGCACTCCCTATCCTGCTCCAGCCTGTTGTCAGCTATACCTGCTGCTCTGCTGGCCCATGGTATTTCTCTTTATCCACATCCTGGAGATTCCTTCTCTCCTGCTGGACTCTATTTTCTGGATCCCAGGTCATCCTGATTCATGGCTTCTCCCTCTTTTTGTTGTAGCAGATCAACTGTTCACTTCATGAGATAAGAGTGCTTTTAAGAGACATACATTTTTTAGAATTCCCATGTCTCAAATTGTCTTCTTATGGCTGCAATGTATGATGTATAATTTGGCTGGATGTATAATTCTAGATTGAAAAGTTAATTTCCATGGTCAACTTGCTCCTTTGTCCACCAGTTAGTATTGTTGCCCTTGAAAAATCTGTCATCCTGATCTCTGTCCCTTTGTGTATATCCTCCGCTCTGGTTCTCTTTGGAAGATTTTAGGGTCATCTTCTTCTTGGTATTCTGGACTCTTGCAATGATGAGGCTTAGCGTGACTCATTTCTCATTTATGTGCTGGATACCTGGCCAAACCTTTCAGTCTAGAAACTGATAACTTCAGTTATAGAACATTTTCTGGCATTCTGTTGCTATTTTTCTTCTCTCCATAATCACTGTCCTCCTTTCAAAACTAAGATTAGCTGGATGTCAGATCTTCGAGCTTGACGGTCTACCTCTTGTATCCTTTATCCTTTTGCTTATATTGTATCTCTTTATTTACTTGTTTAGTTATGAGGAAATTGCATTAATATCTTCCAAACTTTACTAACGTTTTTATTCCTGCTCTAGTGTTTTTCATCCCCAGGAGCTCTTTTATTCTGCAATGCTTTCCTTCTGCCTTTAAAGTATTCTAGGATAACTTTTCCCAAATCTGTCTGAGGATGATTTTGTTTTACTTTTTTTTTTGTCCTGCTAACTGTGCTGTTTTTCCCTCTACTCCAAATTCTCAAAGGACTTAAAAGCTAGCATTCAGTAAACAACTTATTTTTTTCTCAGGAAAATATGTAAGTGATCATACAGCTGAGGAGACATGTGTTATTAAATATTTTGTATTAATGATTATTCTGACAATTTAGTATCAAAACAAGCTTTTATTTATGCCCTAATCAACAGCACAAATATGAATAAATGCTAGCACCGAAAATCAGAAATTCCTGACAACGATTTAATCAATAGCTACTTGCTCCTTGTCAGACATCAGTGAATGAGTGAGAGCATCACAGTGACCAGTCCTCAGTCAGACAGATTCTTTTCCTTCACAATTAGCCCAACATAAACAAACAAGTTAACACTTGTGTACATATACATATTGTTTATTATTTACTTAACCTTGAGTAACCTCAAGAAAATCCAAAATGAGGTTAGGTGATGCAGTAGGGTTTTGGGGTTTGGTTTTTGGTTTTCCTTATAAAAGTAAAGATTAGAGGTTGTGAAACAGCTTTTTTCCAAAGAAGAGGAAATGAAGCATGTTGATAAATTCTTAGGAATTTAGGGACCAGGAAGTGTATTTTCCAACAAGTATCTTAAACATATTCCCATGCTTAAAATCTATCTCTCTGGCAATTTCCCTGATAGCTGAAGAGGATATGCTAGTTCATTTTTCCATTTGTAAGAACTTAAAAAAAAAAACAAGGTTTTAAGGATGAATTATCCCTTGTAGCAGCTCCGCTTTCTCATAGAATGTGATCTGTTCACTGAAAACAGGCTACAGAATGAAAAAGCAAAGAAAATTCACAAGGAAACAACGAATAAAATGAAAACAAGGTAAAACTTAAGGCACATATTGGAGCATATTTTCTCTCTCTCTTTTTTTTTATTATTTTAGTACTCACTTCTATTTAAGCATGTGAACATTGTCAGGAACGTTTTATTCCCATAAACATGACCCCGTCCTTAGTTTATCTTGTGTCTTACAGTGCCTCAGCTTTGCTATTACATAGCCTAAGGAAACATTTTGGAAACATTGTATCATTTATAAAATCCAGAATACTTATTAACTTCAAATGAAAGCAATGATTTCTTAAAATAAAAGAAGCTAAAGAATACAAAATAAACAACTATTTTTTTAATTCTATGATTTCTACTTGCAGCAAAGGGTGTAACAGAATTGTTGATCAAAACTATAATATATAATCCCATAGTGGGATGTTTCTCCAGTTTGTAGTTAATGATTTTAAAATGCACTCTAAATTCTAAATCTGTGCCTATAAGGCTTTCACGAAAATTTGTAGGTTATTTTCATATAATAAAGAACATAAAACCTCCATTAACCTGATCATTAAGATGAAGATTGATTAATAGTGGAAGAGAAATCCAGTAGTGTATACAGGAAACAGGGGCAGTGGTACCTCTAAATAAACTCACAGCACAATTAAAATCCAATTTCACAACCTATTTCTAAGAAAGTCTATTTCTAATAGTCAAAATATTCATGGATTCAGTTAACAAACATTTATTTGCTGCTCACTGTATGTCAGCCATGCGCATGGGTGTTGGCAGCATGGACATAAACAAGACAAATTCTATTTCTCCTGAAAGTCCTCACTTGACTGCTAGAGTTTTCCTGCAAATGACCATCAGAGGAGGGTCCATCTGCAGTATCATCTTCCACTTCCAACCCCCAATAAGAGCCACTGGATAGCCAGACAATCTGATAACGCACTCACTTTGGCTTCTGTTCTGTCGCCTACTTGCCTTCCATGATTAATTAGCAATCAAATCATCATGTCATGCTTACCTCTCTCCTCTTAGGGAAGGGTCAGTTTAATTGTGGATGCCAAGACGCAAGCGCAACCTTCCAAAACACTTTCAAAAAGATGCATCAATGTGCAGTTTAAGGACCTGAGTAAGTATCTTCTCCAGCTTTAGTATGTTGACATTGTTTTCATCTGTGGCTTATTTGAAGTCTCCAGTGTTAGACTTGACCTTCTACTTTTTTTTTTCTTTTTTTTTTGAGATGGAGTCTCACTCTGTCACCCAGGCTGGAGTGCAGTGGCATGATCTCAGCTCACTGCAACCTCTGCCTCCCAGGTTCAAGCAGTTCTCCTGCCTAAGCCTCCCGAGTAGCTGGGACTACAGGCACCCGCCACCATGCCCAGGTAACTGTAGTATTTTTAGTACAGATGGGTTTCACCATATTGGCCAGGCTTGTCTCGAACTCCTAACCTTGTGATCCGCCCACCTCAGCCTCCCAAAGTGCTGGGATTACAGGTGTGAGCCACCGCGCCCAGCCTGACCTTTTACTTTTTGGCCTACCCTGTTGGTGTCAGACTGCTCCCTTCTCAGCCACTCCATACTAGTTGTTTCTGAGAGGTGACAGCCTGCTGGCAGTCCTCACAGCCCTTGCTCGCTCTCGGCGCCTCCTCTGCCTGGGCTCCCACTTTGGTGGCACTTGGGGAGCCCTTCAGCCCACCGCTGCACTGTGGGAGCCACTTTCTGGGCTGGCCAATGCGGGAGCCGGCTCCCTCAGCTCGCAGGGAAGTGTGGAGGGAGAGGCGCGAGCAGGAACCGGGGCTGCCTGCGGCGCTTGCGGGCCGGGTGGAGTTCCGGGTGGGCGTGGGCTTGGCGGGTCCCCCCGCTCCGAGCAGCCGGCCGGCCCTGCCGGCCCTGGGCAATGAGGGGCTTAGCACCCAGGCCAGCAGCTGCAGAGGGTGTACTGGGTCCCCCAGCAGTGCCAACCCACCGGCACTGCGCTCGATTTCTCACCGGAGCTTAACTGCCTTCCCGCGGGGCAGGGCTTGGGACCTGCAGCCCGCCATGCCTGAGCCTCCCACCCCCTCCATGGGCTCCTGTGCGGCCCGAGCCTCCCCGACGAGCGCCACCCCCTGCTCCAGGGCGCCCAGTCCCATCGACCACCCAAGAGCTGAGGAGTGCGAGCACACGGCGCGGGACTGGCGGGCAGCTCCACTTGCAGCCCCCGTGCGGGATCCACTGGATGAAGCCAGCTGGGCTCCTGAGTCTGGTGGAGATGTGGAGAACCTTTATGTCTAGCTCAGGGATTGTAAGCACACCGATCAGCACCCTGTGTCTAGCTCGAGGTTTGTGGATGCACCAATCGACACTCTGTATCTAGCTGCTCTGGTGGGGCCTTGGAGAACCTTTGTGTCCATACTCTGTATCTAACTGATCTGATGGGGACGTGGAGGACTTTTATGTCTAGCTCAGGGATGGTAAACGCACCAATCAGCGCCCTGTCAAAACAGACCACTTGGCTCTACAATCAGCAGGACGTGGGTGGGGCCAGATAAGAGAATAAAAGCAGGCTGCCCGAGGCAGCAGTGGCAACCGGCTCGGGTCCCCTTCGACACTGTGGAAGCTTTGTTCTTTCGCTCTTTGCAATAAATCTTCCTTCTGCTCACTCTTTGGGTTCACACCGCTTTTTTCTTTTTTTTTTTTTTTTTTTTTTTTTTTTTT